>NW_007739879.1:14687-19866 GCF_000696425.1 Galeopterus variegatus
AAAAAAAACTATCGTCTTGAAATTATAAAAATAACATTCTTTAATATTTACACATATTTATTATTTCTGGTTCTCCTTGATAAATACAAGTTTTTCTCTTTTATTAAGATTGAAACATATTCTTTAAAATTCCTGGTTATATAAATCTGTTACTCATGGATTTTCTCAGCTTTAGTGTTTCTGGAAGAATTTTGATTTCATTTTCATTTTCAAAGGCTATTTTAACTGATGTTTCCATAAGCACTTTGAATTTTATTGTCTTTTTTGTTTAAATAGTTTCTTATAAGAAGTCTGTGGTATTTTTATTTTTGCTTCTCTGTTTATATCTCTTTTTTCTTTAGCCTGTTTTTTATGATCTTCTCTTTACACTGATTTTTAGCAATTTTATTATGACTGCCTTAGGAGTTTTAGTTTTCCTTGTTTTTTATTCCTCTTCTTGGATTCCTAGGTGGTGGTTTTCATCAATCTTTTTGCTTTATTTCTTCAATGTTTTTTTTTGTTTCCCAATTTTCTTCTCTTTTTGTGGTATCTCAATTTTACATGTATTAAAACATTTGATTTTTTCTACAGGTTACTAAGGGTCTGATAAATTATTACTTATTATTATTTATACATTTTTGCTTTCTCTCCTTGATCCTGTAATTTAGATAGATTCTATTGCTGTGTGTTCAACTTCATTGATATTTTCTTTTGCTAATTTAATTTTGTCCAATCTGTTGGTAATCCTCCTAATTACTTATTTCTAATTCACATACTTTATTTTTCAAAACTAGAGGCTCTACTTTGTCTTTATAATTTTAAATATCTTTATATCTTTGTTTTCTTTTACAGAATTGATTTTCTTTATAAAAGCTATTTTTAAATTATCTATTAAATCCATTATCTCTGTCATCTGTGAGTCTGTTTCTTTTTTCTCTTTTTTTAGTTGTGAGTCACTTTTTCTTCTTTACATGTCAAGTAATTTATTTTTATAATAGGCATTTTGAATTTTACATTCTTTTCATTCTGGATTTTGCTGCATTTTTTTGTTGAATTTCTTGGAATTGTTCTGGTGGGCAGGTAAGTTACTTGTGCATCAGCTCAGTTCTTTTGAGGTTGTTCTAAGATGCACTAGAGTGAGTTTAATGAGATTAGACTCTGAATCTGCTTTATCCATATCATTAGAGAATGCTCCTTCTGGGGTCCCTATTTGATGTGCTAGTACTCAACAAGAACTCTTAATTTCTTACAGGTTGGACTTCACATGTTTCCCCGATCTGAAATCTTTTAGAACTGTTTGGCTTACAGGTTTCTACTCATGTATGGCTTAGTGCACATTAACAGACTCAAGGATGTAACCCTATGCTATTATCAGCAATTCTTTCTTTGCGTAGCTCCCTCCTCTCTGGTACTCTGCTGCCACTGTTTCTCCTATATTTTAAATTTAGCAAAATCATTGTTCTCTCCTTGGTATTCCTCTAGCTGCATTGTGTTCTAGAAGGTATCTCCAGACAGAAAACTACCTTATTTGCTTCCCTCCTTTTAGAGTGAATCTTTTCTTCTCATTTTGTATATTCAATTTTTCTTAATTTCTATGTACCCAGATTTATAGATGAATATTAATTTGTTTATGGGGATCACATTCTTTTAATTTTTTTTTACCTTCATTTCATCTTATGCTTATTTAATCAACTGTGTATGTTAGTGACTGCATTTTACAGAAGATGTTGAGATGAAAGGATCTCTGAGTTGCATAGCTGGTTTTGAAAGATTCACATCTGAAAAACATGTTTTCTCACTCCAAGCCTAGTATTTTTCTGTTATACTGAATCTCCTTTAATTATCTGTTAAGTTATGAAAGATAAAAACTGCAAGGCCAAGCTCCCCTGCCTGAAATCTTCTCGTTCTTACTGATGAGAGTCCTTGACAGTTTTGAGGAGAGCAATTGAGTTCTGTTCAGATTCCCCACTTAACACTACCACCAACTCCCAGGGACCAATGACTTCATTAACTCTTTCTTCAGAGAGCTGGTCTGGGACATGTTAACTGCCCTTGTGCTTCTCTCCTGTAGCTTTATTGAAAATGTCAAGGACCACTCCACAACTTCGCAGATACTTGAGGAAGCACGCTGCAGAGACACCTGCAGAGATGGATAGGAAATTTAAATGGAACCAATGTATTCTGCAATCACTCAGTTTGAGAGAAAGATAAACTTGCATCCAATGTCTCCACAATGGAATGTAGAGATTAATGCCTACTCTTTTCAATGGATCAAGTTTCATAAGCCAAATAGCCGAAAACTAATTATTATTTTTCTTTATAAAGGGAGATAATAACTATGATTGCTTTCTATTTGCAAGTCTCTTGATTGATTGATTTAACATTTAATTACATGGATCAGGCATGATTTATCTTCCTATTTTACATGTGAAAAATCTGTTATGGAAATGGGTTTCTCAGTGTTACACAGCTAATAAATGCTAGAAGAGACATTAACCCTTTACTGCTTGATTGAAGGCCTGTTTTTGTTTTCTTTAAGACTCTCCTAATGTCCCTGCACACATATCCAGGTGTTAAAATCACTGTAGTTTTTAGAGACTTTTGATTATATACAATAGAAACCAAATCTGACTAAACTCTGCAAATTATGGGGAAAATACTAAAAGAATGTAAAAATAATTAAAGGAAAAGCTAAAGAACCAGTCTCAGAAAGATCAGCAGGAAGGGTATATCCGGAATCTTGGGAACAGAAACAGAAAACAACAAAATAGTACTGTTGGGTCATTGTCATTGGGACTTAGTCTCAGACATGTTTCTATTTTGTTGTTTGTTTTTAATGAAAAGTATTTTAAACTCACAGAGAATTATACAAAATAATAAAATAGGTATTCACATACTTGCCATATTTAATAATCTTTAATAGTTTGACCTTTTTTTAACTTTAATATATATTTTATTAAAAAAACATTTTAAGCACAATTAAGGCCTTACCCTGTTGTTTTTTCTAAGAGAAATTCCTGTCTTAAGTTGGTCTATAGCATCTTCATTCTTACTTTTGTATTTTACTTCTATAATTTTGTATTAATATCAATAAGTATCATTAAAAGACATGTATTTTATATTGTGTTTTGAGATTTATGTAAATGTTATCATACTGTATATACACATTTCCAAATAGCTTTCTCCATCTAATATTATTTTTGAATTTTTACTTTTGTATTTTTTCCTGATCTTGTTTAATCATTTAAAATATTTTCTTAGTGTTAACTGAATGAATCAATTTATTTATATAATTTTCTATTGAAGAAAAAGGTAAGTTCTTTTTACTATTTTAATTTTTTGCTATAAAAATGCTGCTCTGACTGTCTTTACACATAATTTTCTCTTTTGAACAGAATTGCTAAGCCATTGAGTGCATCCACTTCAACTTTAACAGATTTTACAAAATTGCACTTCAAAGTGGTTGTAGCAGCCAATATACTAATCGACAATGCAACTGAGTTCCTATTTCCCATATGTTTATTAATACTTGGCAATTTAGGTCACTTCGGCAAACACTTATTGAGCATATACTACAAGCCAGTAACTCTTCAATGTTTTTTTCAGAAACAATAGTAAAAAAGACAAAAAAATTGGCGTCTTTAAGGGACTTATACTTTGGTACAACACATACAATGAGCAATATGAAAAACTATTAGTTTTGTGTTTTTGAGTTTGATAAGTGTTAGTGGGAAAAATATGGCAAGACAAAGTGATAAGAAGTGCCAAAGGGATTGTGAGATGGCATTTTAAAATGAAGTGCTAAGGGACGTTCTCTGAGAAAGTGACATGCAAGCAAAGACTTGCTGACTTACAAGGATATGTGAGTGCACCATGTAGTCATCGAGGAGAGAGCATGCCAGACACAGGGAAGAACACATCTGCCAAAGTGGAAGATTCTCTGGGTGTTTGTTTTTGAAGGAGCAAGGATGCCTGTGTGGTGTGAGTGAGACAGAGAGTAGTTGGAAAACAGGAAAAGAATAACAGGGAGAGATATTTGGGGTTTTCCCGATCATAGTAAGGATTTTGATTGTCACCTGAATGGAATGAGGATCCACTTCAGAATATAAAACACTGAATATCCATATGCAGGAGAATGAAACTAGACCCATACCTCTCACCATATACTAAAATCAACTCAAAATGGATCAAGGATTTAAATATACACCCTGAAACAATAAAACTTATTAAAGAAAACATAGGAGAAACACTTCAGCAAATAGGACTGGACACGGACCTCATAAATATGACCCCCAAAGCAAGGGCAACCAAAGGAAAAATAAACAAATGGGATTATATCAAACTAAAAAGCTTCTGCACAGCAAAAGAAACAATTAACAGAGCTAAAAGACAACCAACAGAGTGGGAGAAAATATATGCAAATTATACATCCGACAAAGGATTAATATCCAGAATATACAAGGAACTTAAACAACTTTACAAGAAAAAAACAAGCAACCCAATAAAAAAATGGGCAAAAGAGCTAAGTAAGCATTTCTCTAAAGAAGATATGCAAATGGCCAACAGTCATATGAAAAAATGCTCAACATCACTCAGCATCCGGGAAATGCAAATCAAAACCACACTGAGATACCATCTCACCCCAGTGAGGATGGCTAAAATCCAAAAGACTTTGAACGATAAATGCTGGCGAAGTTGCAGAGAAAAAGGAACTCTTATACATTGTTGGTGGGAATGCAAAATGGTGCAACCCCTATGGAAAATGGTTTGGAGGTTCCTCAAACAGCTGAAGATAGATCTACCATACGACCCAGCTATCCCACTGCTGGGAATATACCCAAAGGAATGGAAAACATCAAGTCGAAGGTATACCTGTTTCCCAATGTTCATTGCAGCACTCTTCACAATAGCCAAGAGCTGGAATCAACCCAAATGTCCATCATCGGATGAGTGGATACAGAAAATGTGGTATATCTACACAATGGAATACTACTCAGCTATAAAAATGAATGAAATACTGCCATTTGCAACAACATGGATGGACCTTGAAAGAATAATACTGAGTGAAACGAGTCAGGCAGAGAAAAAGAAATACCACATGTTCTCACTTATTGGTGGGAGCTAAAAAAAAATAAAAACAAAAAACAAATCAATTCACTCACATACACACACACACACACACACACACAAAAAAAAAAAC
>NW_007739879.1:20866-23162 GCF_000696425.1 Galeopterus variegatus
GGGGGGGGGGGGGGGGGGAGAAGATATAACAACTACAATTTTTTTGAAGTTGTTACAAGAAGCAAACAGAAAGGACATTCCTGGGTGGGAGGGGGGAGAGGGAGGAGGGAGGGAGATGTCGGTGATGGGCCATAATAATCAACCACATTCTATATTGACAAAATAAAAATTTAAAGGGAAAAATTAATAAATTAATTAATTAAAAAAAAAGAATATAAAACACAGGACTGATATGACCTTAACTAAGATTTAAAAGGACACCTGTTCCTTCTATATTGAGATTAGATTCTAAGAGGGCAAGGACTTGAGTAAAGTGCCAATTAGGAGGGCAGTCAAGAGCAAATCGGGTGTTGGATGAGTGTGGCAACAGTGAAGGTGATGAAAAATAGTTGGATATTAATGGACATTCTAAATTTTTGTCAGCTAATTGATATGAACTGACTTCTCATTGTTTTGTTAATTTGTGTTTCCCTAATTATAAGCTTTTCTGTCTGTGACTTATTTTTATATTCTCCATAATCTACCGGTATGATTTTGTATTGGTTGTAGGTATATGTTATGTATTCTATGTATATTTAGTATATTTTACATATTCATTATCCAGATATTTTGTTAATTATATTTATCTCAAATATTATATCTCAGAAGTATGGATTATCTTTAACTCATTTGTAAAATAATTGCATTGTGATTTTTTTCTTTCACTTTTAATATACTATGTAGTATATTATTTGGTAATTTGTGAATTGTGGTCACTTCCTGCTCTGCTTTCTTTTCCTCCTCCTTCTTTTTCCCTTTCTCTTTCTTCTTCAGAAATCCTACGTAATGTTGGGGCTANTTTGGTAATTTGTGAATTGTGGTCACTTCCTGCTCTGCTTTCTTTTCCTCCTCCTTCTTTTTCCCTTTCTCTTTCTTCTTCAGAAATCCTACGTAATGTTGGGGCTAACACACTAAGACCTAAATAAGTGGTACTTATTCCATGGTAAATTGGTGTGTAGGGAGACAATTAAAATGATCCTTAAGAAAGCTGAAAATTCATATTGTAGGGTGACAAAACAGTCAGCAGACTGTCATCACCTGTGAAAATGTGAAAGACAAATCAGGTGCCCTGTGACACTGTGGCTCCAGGAGAGGTGACTGGGTAGACCCAAACTGTTAGTAGCTGTTGGCTTCTGCACCCTGATTTTGGCCAGACAATGAAGAAAGACATGTGATAGGAGAGAACGAGCTAGAGTTTAGGAGAAAGTGAAAGGGAAGAAATTTAGTCCAGAGACTTGGTTTATCAAAGATCGGGGAGAGTAATTAGGTACAGCTTCTAGATTTCTGATGATAAAATAAAATATTTAATACGGCTGGGAAATATAAGTCCTGCTAAAACTGGATTTGAACACAATGACTCATCTCTGAGTCGAAAATAAGAGTAAACGTGCGACCATTCAGCTGTTGTTTTAGGTGGTCTTAAGGTTCCTGGTTTGTCCTGGTAGTCCCTATTTTACCTATTTCACTGGTGTAATTATTAATAAGGCACCCTTTACTTTCGATATTGTCTTGGTTTGAAAAATAAAGTAGTGTTCATACAAAGACTAATCATATCTTCAGAGATAGAGAAATAGAGATAAAGAGAGAGAGTAGAGAAAGAGAAAGATTGAAAAACATTGATATGAGAAAGAAAGAAGGAAAAAAAGGCAAGGAAGAAAAAATTGACAGAAGAATTATGAATAGAGAAGAAAAATTGGTGTCTACTGGCACACGAACACATAAGAATCAAGTAGATGAGAAGCCGATTAAGTTTTCAGGGCACTGAATGCCATTGGTAGCTGAAGCTGTAAAACAACCATTCTCCAGCCCAGAGTCATCTGTTCAAGAGGCAGCCCCTAAAGATGGCTCAGTCCCTAGCACTCACTTCAGTGTGGACAAAAATGATGATGGGCAACACCGTACTTCTCAAGTGTGGGGCCAAGAGGGTTTCCACATGTGCTGTGGACTAATAGCTGTTGGGTGCTGCTTTCTCCCCAGTGTGGCAGTGTCCCATCATGGTCATCCTGATTCTGCCCACCGTTTCACATTGGCTGGAGGTCAGGAGAATGAGATTCTGGAAATTGCCTGTTTAGTTTATATTTTAAAACTAAAATACATATGTGAATATCCATTTGTTCTAGCACTAACTATTAAAAAGACTCTACTTTATGGAAAATGATATGGAGGTTCCTCAAACAATTACAGATAGATCTACACTATGACCCAGCTATTCCACTGCTGGGAATATACCCAGAAGAATGGAAATCATCATGTTGAA
>NW_007739879.1:24225-30778 GCF_000696425.1 Galeopterus variegatus
AAAAGGAATGAAATACTACCATTCGCAACAACATGGATGGACTTATAGAAAATTATATTAAGTAAAACAAGTCAGGCCCAGAAAGAGAAAAACCACGTGTTCTCACCCATTTGTGGGAGCTAAAAATTAATAAATATATAAACATACAAACAAAGGGTGGGCGGAAGAAGATAGAATAACCACAAAAATTCCTTGAACTATTTAAGCCAAGTGCACAGATACGATAGGTGGGGGGAAGGTGGGGGAGAGGAATGGGTAAAGGGGCATGAAAATCAAGAACAATGTATTTTAAGAAGTGAAACTAAATTAAATTAAATTAAATTTTAAAAAAAGATTCTACTTTCACCCATTAAATTATCTTGCTGCCTTTGTTGAAAATTAATTAACTATGGAAAGAAATTATTAGGCCCATATCACACATTCTTGACTACGGTAGTTTGTAATAGGTTTTGCAATAGAGAAGGAATGTTCTCATGAACATTTTAGCTATTCTGGTTTATTTGTATTTCTATATGAATTTGATGGTCCACTATTCATTTTATGCAAAAAAACACTGAGGTTCTGACAAAAATTTGGTTGAATCTGTTGATGGATTTGGGGAGTTATACTATCTTAACACTATTAGGACTTTAGGTCCATGAACATGAAATGTTTATCCATTTATTTTGATTTTTATATAATTCCTGTCAAAATATTATGTAGTTTTCCTTGTACAGTGCTCAAACTTCTTTTGTTCAGCTTACTCCTATTTTATTCTTTTTGATGCAGTTCAGAAGGAAATTATTTTCATAATCACCAGCTTTCTTTTGATTAGTGTTTGCCTAGTGTAGGTTTTGAGATACTTCATCTTACTGAGGCCCTATCTTTACCCCTGCTGAAAGCATTAAGCAAAGTCAAAATCATTGTTGTTGCCAAGGGAAAATAGGTAGAATATATCTAAACTCTTTTTAATTGGTACCCTGGTCTAATCCAGTGGTCTTAACTCTTACTTTGACAGACCCAAGACTTTGTCTCTTGATGCTACTTGCAAGTGAGAATCCAGTAATAGCCATTACTGATCCAATACCCTATCACTCATCTTCTCAGGGCTAATTTAGCATTAATTGTAATGATGTTCAGTGCTTTGGCTGTCAAGTATCTCTTCATTTCTTTCACCTGAGTTTTATTGTTTCTTTCTGCAATATCATTTATTTACTCAAAATATTTTGATATTTATCCAGAAGTTGAAAATTTTTATATGGATGGTTTCCATTATTAACTAATTTGACATATTAATAAACACAAAATATCTATAGTAGTCCATTTTCTGCTGCTTTTAACAGAATACCTGAACTGGGACATTTATAAAGACATAAAATTTATTTCTTATAGTTTCAGAAGCTGGAAAGTCCAAAGTCTGGGGAGCTTATCTGGTGAAAGCCTTTTTCTTGGCTGATGACTTTACAGCAATGCAAGGTATCACATGATGAGAATGGGCTGAGCAAGAGTTAACCTTCTCACTTGGTCTCTTCTTAAAGCCATCAGAACCATGCCCACTACCCAATGGTTGGATCAATCTATTCACAAGTGCAGAATGCTCACGATCTAACCACCTCCTTAAGGGCTCACATTTTGAATACCATAAATGGATTTTCCACTCTCTTAACATTGCTATAATGGGGGTCAAGGTTCCAAATCATGAGCTTTTGGGAGACACATTTATCTAGAGCAATATCCANATTTATAAAGACATAAAATTTATTTCTTATAGTTTCAGAAGCTGGAAAGTCCAAAGTCTGGGGAGCTTATCTGGTGAAAGCCTTTTTCTTGGCTGATGACTTTACAGCAATGCAAGGTATCACATGATGAGAATGGGCTGAGCAAGAGTTAACCTTCTCACTTGGTCTCTTCTTAAAGCCATCAGAACCATGCCCACTACCCAATGGTTGGATCAATCTATTCACAAGTGCAGAATGCTCACGATCTAACCACCTCCTTAAGGGCTCACATTTTGAATACCATAAATGGATTTTCCACTCTCTTAACATTGCTATAATGGGGGTCAAGGTTCCAAATCATGAGCTTTTGGGAGACACATTTATCTAGAGCAATATCCAGTGATTTTTATTCTTCATTGGTGCTTAACTTCACATATACTTCAAGTCTAAGAAGAGAGGATTCAACTGATACAGCCTAGGTCACTTGTTTACCTTTCTTTGAGGAGGATAGAACAAACTGGTCCACCATAAATGTAAAATAGACTTATTCCAGAAGGAAACAGGGATGCTGTGAGTAGATATCTTCATGAGAATAAAAGAGTACCATAGGCTCTGAGGCAAAAAACAGTGCACCTCTTCTCCAATAACAGAGACCTTCAGCAGTGAGGTTGATTTTAGCTGGGCATATTTCTATCCCATAAAAATGGAATTGTGTTAGTGAGAAAAAGAGTGTTATTGGAGTCAAAATAAAGGTTCTACAATATTTATTCATGAGTGCACTTTTCTGCCCCACTGATCTTGGGCTTTATGGCTTGTTTTGCTCAATAAAATATGCTCAGAAGTGATATGTGATCATTCTTGGTGGAAGTTTTAATAATCATGTGCTTTGTTGTCTTTTCTTTTCCCTCTGCCATAACAATGACCAGTATTTCAGATTATGCTTCTGTGCCAGCCTTGGTTGTAGAGTGAGGGCCCCACCGGCCTGAGCAGAACCACAGCCATTTCCCAGTGAGTGTCAAGCCTCAGTAAGAAGTAAATCTTTGCTGTTTTATGACTCTGAGCTTTGACGTTTGTTCACCACTCCAGTTCCATGAAGCCACTAAAGACTACTACAGGGAGAGAGGGCTTTACGTGGCAAATTTGCATTCTCTTTCATACGTATGCACTACATAATTAGTCATTTTTACAGATGAGGAAACTTAAGCAAAGGCAGGTTAAATAACCTGCCTAATAAATAGCTAATTAATGGTGGAAAAACTGTCCTCTGGAAACTATGCCATGCTGAATGTGCTAGAAGGTTATTTTTTTTAATAGTATGAGTGGTTCAAATTACTAGGTACAAAAATAATATTGATGTTAAAAAATAACAATATCCTATATGCTATATTCTTCCAGACTACACCATAGCATCAGACACTAAGCAGCCCTATTTATATTGCAAATTGAATTTCTTGGAACGTTATCTTGTACACTTCATTTAGCAGCAATTAAGTTTTTCATAGGTTTGCATTAAATAATGTATTAATGAACAGTGTTATAAATGTTCTGTCATTATGATCTGCAATTAAAATGTCCCATAGAGTCTTGTGCTAATGATAATAACTAAATTACTGACACCTTTAGAATCACTTGGGCCTGGTATGTAAATCCAGCTTGGTCAATATTAACTTCAGCTGTCATAAGATGCAGAACTCCTCATGAATAGGCATTGTTCAACTGATTTCAAACACCTGTTTCCAAATCCAAATAGAAATCTATTTTCAGAGGCAGCAATAAAATGTGCAAGTATATTAATGGAGGCTAAACTTTATTTTCATCAGTTGATGTGCACCTGTAAGCATTTTATTACTTTTGGTTATGACAGTAAAAACAAAGTGGTCACTTTGGAATCTTTATTCAATACATTTATTAATCACTGGCCCTAAAGTATCACCTTGATACAGCCAACCTGTCATTAAGATATGCATGTCTTTAGCAATAATATTAACATTTAAAATTTGTATACCACTTTTCACTTTAAAAGCACTTTCATTCCCTCTCTCAAAAAGTGCACGGTACAGCTGATTCACAGTAAGTTCTTTTGACACTACAGTCACTATGCTTGCCCTTGCATGGCAGAATGAAAGTACATACTTGCCAAAGACTTTGAAGGAAAGAATTACACAGAGTCAAATTTATATTGGGAAGGGAAGCTTCCCAAAGAGTGCCAGGTGAAAACTACGTGGCCTTTTAAGACCTTTACCACTATCATTACAGAGAGACTTCTATGGCCCAGAGGTACATGAAAACTGAAGGTAAAAATATTTAAGATAATTTTATGGTGGACCCTTCATTGGAAATTGAACTGGAATCCTGAAAGAGGGGATTTGGAGTATAGACTAAGAAATGGGGATGACATTTAAAATGATTCCATGAGGCTCCAGTTGTTTATTGGGTAGCAAAACACCACAAAATGTAGTGGCTTACAACAACAGTGATCTCCTATTTAGCTCATGGATCTGCAGTAAGGCCAGAGCTCTTCAGCGTGCCTCCTTTTTGTTCCATGTGAACATCATCTCAGGAGTCTGGAAGGATTGGGTTGGGATCCTCTGAAAGTTCACACACTCACGTTTGCTGGTTGATGTGGACTGCTGTCCTGGACCTTAACTAGGGCTGTCAACCAGAACATGTACCAACGGCCTGTCCTCCTCTTCCTCACAACATGATGGTTGAGTTTTAAGAAACAAATATCCTAAGGAATTCTGGTGAAGGCTATGTGGCCTTTGGGACCTTTTAAGATTTTCGAGACCTGACATCAGATGTGAGGCAATGTCACCTCCCCCAGCTTCTGTTTTGTGGTCTCTATTACTGAGTCTCTAAGTCTTGCTCCCATTCCCTTCGAGGGTAATTTGACTCACATTTTGAGGGCGAGAGTATAACCCATTTGCAGACATATTTAGAAATCATCAGAAGCATTTTAATGGCTGTTTTGGAAGTATCATTAAGACACAAATAATGGGAGAAAATCATGTATAGAAACAGTGTACTTTTCTATAATTTATATAAAAATGGGACAAAAGACTACATGTATATATTTACTTATTTCCTCTAATACATAACATAGAGCTCAGTAGATATATGTTCAATGAACAGATGAGCTTAAATTAGACTCATTTCTATCATTTATCTTTGTCAGCATAACAAAGGTGAAAGAGAAACAGCAGCAAATATTTTACTCATTGCGTCTCAGAAAGATGAACACCGAGTGAGAGTTTATGAGGACAAGCTTTGTTGAAAGAGGTTTTTGGAGCAGGTATTGAATACATAGATGTCTTCAGTCTTCAAGGTTTTGCAGTGGTATCAGATTCTCTCTCAGAGGAAGAGAGAAAGTAAAGCAGAGACATGAGTGAGGGATCAGTAGACAGAAGAGTGAAAGAATACGATGAAAGGGAAGGATTGATCACCCTGAGCTCCATTACATAGAAGTGGGGTAAGACATTTGACTTTTCTTCTAAGACATAAGTAGTTAAATAAGTAAATTCAAGAGGAATTCTATCAGGCTGAACTGTGGAACGGTTTGCATTTATTTTGGCACAAGGGCAAGACTGACAACGAAAAACCATGTGAGGAACAGAAGCAGAGAGAGGTAAAGATAAAAGCCTAAAATGCCTTCTGTGTAAACTCTTCCTGGTGACCTTGGAAACTGGGACCCAGCTTATGGACATATAATTACCATGAGCTTGTAGAGCTTGAGTTCGCTTTATTTAACAAACACATACATTTGTGTGTCAGACAGTTTGGGTGTTTAACGAGTATCAACTCATTTACTTCATAACATGATGAAGAAGGCTCCATTCTGATCACTTCTATTTCACAGATAAGGAAACTGAGGCACAGGTAGCATGAGACAGAGCAGAGATTTAACCCTAGGCTTCATGCTCCCAATACATACAACCTGGCATAGATAAGGTCAAAGTGCTCTGAAGCTGACATTTGACCATTAATTGGGTCATACTCCCTCTCACAAACTGAGTTTGTTCACAGCTCTACTGAAATTATTTTAAACCTTAAATTTATAGAAGAATAATAAACTGAGAACCTAGTAGTAATAATATTGACAGCTTCTAAACTAGTCCATTCCCTCTATCTGGAGCAGATAACATCATGCCCAGAGATGACCCAATTGACCAGTAAATGTCTATCTCGCTAATTAAGGGCAGATAGAAACCAGTTTTTAATAGTGTTCATGCTTTAGTAAAATCCCAGCCATACCGATTTTACTTTGCCTTTCAACTATCTATCTTTGTGGGCAAAGCATGCAGTGAGAAATCTGAATGTGCCCAATTTTGAACATCCATCCTCTCACTTGCAAAACTGAGATCTGGAATTGCTCTGTCTCAATCCAGCTGGTAGGTTTATCACACTCTAGTGTGGGAAGTGGTTGTCAATTTGTCTTTTTCTTTTTTTTTGCCTTTATTATAGGGATGACTATTTTTTTTCCTTTCTTTTTTTTCTTTCAAAGTGATTCACAGGGCCTTGTAATTAGGCATGCTGATTAGAATATCTCTAATAGTACAGGGAAGATTGCCTTTTGAACAAGAGGTCAATGAGGTGGCATCTTGAGGTTTCCTTTCAGAAGACGCCTGGGTAGAAACCCCCACAGGGCTTTGTTAGGAAATGCTTCCTTTTGGAAATGGACCCCTACTTCCTTTTGAATCTGGACTTTCCTCAAGCCAGAACAAACCCACCTAGTGACTCAGCATGACCGTTCCTAGATATAAGAAAGAAAGCAGCAGGAGTTGAAGGAATCCATTCCAAGATAAATAAATAATTCTAACACTCTGCTGACTTACAATAAAGATTGACTATTCTACCAC
>NW_007739879.1:31778-33440 GCF_000696425.1 Galeopterus variegatus
ACACTATCCTTTTCTGTTTCCATGATTCTTACCCTGCTTGTTTGTCTCTTTCTACATGCCTAATTCCATGTTTTCCTCATCTACTCCACTTTTATACATTGTGCTCTTAGGTTTTCTCTGATTCTCTTTTTGTTTAATCTCTGGATCTCCTTGAGTTTAACCTCTGGATCTTCTGGATCTCCTACTCTTATCATTCTAACTACATCCTCCACAGTCATCACTCCCAATTCCCCATCTCTGATACAGATTCTTAATCTGACATCACATTTGTATGAGCTACCAGCTTTCCAGATAATAGCAACCACAACAATATTAAACACATTCTTGTAGTGTTATTATCATGACTGCTGGTATTGTTACCATAGCAGCTGCCATTTTGGGGGTGCTTATCTCATAGCCTGGCACTGTGCTGTACACGTTCAATGCATTTAATGAGGCTTTTGCAAGTTAAATAACTTGGTAACAAGTAAATGGCTGAGCATGAGCTTTGAATTCTGGTTTATCTTGACACAAAGCCTTAGCATTGAACCACTCTACAAAATGACTTGTAATTATGGATTATTGACTATCAGAATAAGTCTGTTTATCCACTTTGAGACTCTCAAGTTTTCTCTATTCAGATGTACTATGATCCTATACTAAGTCTCTCAGGCTGTTAAAAGATTAGATTCAGCTCCTAATGTAGAAGCTTTCTCCCATCCTAGATCAAGTACTACAACTTTATGTGCTCATTCACAGCAAAGACAATAATCTTATCTGCTCTACTTAAACCACAAGGTGTTTGATTTTTCTAAATGCTAATTACTATGAGAGTAAGCCACACACCCATGAAAACAGGGTCTAGCCATTGCTACGCAAGTGTTTGTTTTTCAACATTTGTCTCCTAAAACATAGCCGAGGCAGTGAACTCAAAGGCTAATGCCTCAGTGGCAATTTTGTGTACATATCAATGGAACCTGGTCCCAGAAACTCTGATAGTACATTGAGGTCTGTCTTGTGGTTTCTATGGAATCTGTAAGCTGTCCCATAAATGGCACCTGCTCACACATCAGAATGCCCAAATAAAGCANAAAAAAATCAGAAATGAAAAAGGAGATATTATGACTGATACCATAGGAATACAATAAGAGTCTACTACAAACAACTACATGAGAACAAACTGGAAAACCTGGAAGAAATGGATAAATTCCTGGACACATACAACTTACCAAGGTGAACCATGAAGAACTAGAAAACCTAAACAGACCAATAACAAGTAATGAGATGGAAGTGGTAATAAAAAAAACTCCCAACAAATAAAACCCCAGGACCAGATGGTTAACTGCCAAATTCTACTAAACATTTAAAGGAGAACTAATACCAATTCTTCTCAAACTCTTCCAAAAAATTGAAGAGGAGGGAATACTTACAAATTCATTTTTTGAGGACAACAAAAATGTCATACCAAAACCAGAATAAGACACAACAGAAAAAGAAAACTATAGACCAATATTCTAATAAACACAGATGCAAAGATCCTCATTAAAATACTAACAAACAGAATCCAACAACACATGAAAAAAATCATTCACCATGATCAAGTGGCATTCATCCCAGTGATGTTGGGATGGTTCAACATACACAAATCAATAAATGTGATACACCACATCAAAAGAATGAAGG
>NW_007739879.1:38363-39270 GCF_000696425.1 Galeopterus variegatus
AGATCTTATTGTTTAATGGAGGAGTGTCAATGTCACATTGTAGGAAGAACATGTTGGAAAGGATGTAGTGGTGAGACTGCCTTTGGAAGTTACAGTCATCCACATGGTGTCTGGTACACAAGATTTTTTTTTTTTTAATGTATATTAGAAAAAAATAAAAGGAGAAAAGGAGAATTGCAAAATCTCACTTCCTTATTTTCCAAAACAAATAAATTGCTAATTCCTGTGCATTTTTGTACCCTCTAAATATTTACTACATCTTTGCCCCAGACATGGACACCCTTTTATTATTAAATCGTGTCTGGACAATCACAACTGTAGTTTATTTGTGTTTCTCACTTCCACCTTTCTAGCCACTTTCCTCCTAAGCATGATCTATAATGCAAGTGGAGGACTTTTCTAACATTTTAAAAAAAGATCGTGCCAAATATTTATATTTTTTCAATTTGCCTCACTACTAATGCAATAAGGCCCAAACATATATGGACTTTAATAAGCTGATTTATTCTGCATTTACAGCACCCTTTACTTCTCTTGTAGCCTGTTATTAGCATTGTGTTTATGTCAAATTTACTTTAATTAAGTTTGAGGATCAAACGGAAGGAGGTTAGCACCAGGAGTAGCTTCAGTAACTTGCTGAAGGCCACATGGTGGGTGAAAGCAGATCTGAGAACAATCTCAGCTCTGTGACTCCAGTGCCAACCCTCATATTCCCTGGTGCTAGAAGATAGGATATTACTTCTGTCAAAATTGTTCTCATTTTGTTAGAGAAAACATACAAACAATATAAAAATCAAGTGCTGTAATAAGTGGGTATATCACGGAGAATGATAAGTACAATTCGAGTTCCTCATTTTAGGAGTAAATTGTTTAGAAGATAGAGAGTGAACTAATATAGTGCTTTCAA
>NW_007739880.1:0-520 GCF_000696425.1 Galeopterus variegatus
TTCACTGAATTAAAAACATACTGCATAAAGTATTAAGTTTTTAAATTATACCTTCCAAAAATGAGGCCCACAGTTTCCACCATCATATACAGTAGGTAAAATCACACCAGTATCCTTCGATAATTGTATCTCTTTACTCGGTGTGATTCGAAGAGTCATCAGCAATACCTTTCCATAAATCAGAATAATCTCCTTGAAGGCATATTACCAATATCTCACATTCTACCAGTAGATATTTATGTCTTCAGTATGTTTCCTAGGGTCAACAGTTAAAGCCTCTGTGTTTTCCTATAGATGCACATGTGAGTAGGAGCTGGCAGTTGTTTGCAACTTACTGAAATGAAAACAAATAGACCTATACTTTATATAAGTTTTGGAGATGGGGGAATCATGGGAACCACATGTCTGATTACATGTGTGATGTTTAATTTGAGGGGTGGAGGGAGTGATAAGACATACGAGAACAATAAAATATGGAAAGAAGGCAGCATAATGTTAGAAAAGAACCCTGATTTTTATC
>NW_007739880.1:1244-5742 GCF_000696425.1 Galeopterus variegatus
GCCAAAGTTTCCTGTAACTAAGTTTTATGTACTTTTATCTTCCATAAATTCATGTCTGATAAATTATATTGACATCACATGGATATTATTTGGAAGATTTACTGAGCGTTTACAAAATGGTTGGAGATTAGGGTTGATATCTTATGGATTCTGAAAGGTATTGTACCATGTAGGCCCAAAATATTGTTTATTATCTATTCAATGGAAAGTGATATCCCATAGGGAAAAAAGATATAAAATTATAGAGTAAGAAAGTCATAGAATCATTGTGTCTCAGGAAGACATAGCCTTCCCCTTACATCACTAGACATTGTTATTATGGGTCATCTATACCTGTCAAGTGTTGGAAAGTTCAAGTAATTGTCTGTGGCTCATAACAGGTGCCATTTATTTGTCTTAATTTTATTCTAAGTGGAGGTCATTTCCTTAATTTCTCACTGACTCTGCTAGTTGTACTTGCAGGACTTTTATCATATATTTTTGGAGTAAAATCAACTCTGAAAGAAAGGGTTTGAGTGAAGACTGTGCCCTCTCTCTCATTGATGGGGCGGCCTCAAACCTTGAGACTTTTTCCTCCTGGGCATTTTGTTATTGTGCACACTTGGTTTGCCCAAAATAAATTTTATCATTTATTTTCCACAGCTAAATGTTTCATACATATGTGATTTCTACATGGGGAAAAATTTGTAATAACTATAAAACCATACAGACGAAGTGTTGCCTCTAGCTTGAATTTTTCGAGTTATGGGAAGAATGTTCCATGCCTTTCCAGATCAGGCAGTTGTGCATGGATATACTCTAAGCATTATTTTCCTGAGCTTTAAAGAGAAACCTGTACAATTCAATCAACTTAAGGAAAAAACTCAACCCCACTTTTAAAATATTACACACACACAAACACACACGCACGCACATTTTAACAGCCTAAGAGACAGTCCAAAACTTACGGCTACTGTAATTCAAGACTCTTTTCTGTCTGACCCTAGCTCTCCCTTCTAATGATCCCCCTCCATTGTTCCATCAACAATTGTACCCTGCCTGTGATGGATGTGCTTGCTCACTGTTCCTTAATTGTGAGCGATAAATGAGGTAATACCTAGTAAAGTGTTTTCAAACAAATAAAACTTTATATAGCTTATGAGTTATTATTATTATTTGTTGTCCATTTTTTTTTACTATGTATGTTGTCTGATTGTCTTCACAAAGCCTTTTCTTACCAGCTGAGGTCACAGTGATCAATCTTTTTTCTCAAATCCAATAGGAAATATGGTACTTCTCGTTGCCACTTAGAATGACTCATGGCCCAAGGTACAGCACAGATTCAGCAACAGCAGAGGCCAAGGCTCATTTGTCTTTGAGTCTCTCAGTGTCTGATGCAAGGTCTTGAATAGAGTAAAACTAATGCATATTTATTGATGACTATGTGCAGTACCCAGATGCCAATTAAGGCCTTTCAATAACAAATAAAAAAGGTACTCATTTAAACAGCTTATATAATCCACTTCAATGTAGTCTTTCTTTCTTTTTGTTTTTTAAGTTCTAGGAAGTTTCTCATGGACAACCAGTACACAAACACCAGGAATAAAATACACCTGCTGCCTGCGTGATGTGCTAGACATGCATGCAATTTTAAGGTTGTCTTGTATAACTGCTTCAATACCTGTTTTTGTTCTCATTACAAATTCTACCCGATATCACACAGTTCATAACCTCGTAACCTCATGCTCAACCAATGCTTTCCAAATGCCTGAGAGCAGATTAAATTGATCAGGTAGCAAACTGTCTCAAACAAAAAGAGTTTCTTAATATCACTTTATTTCAAAAACTTTCCCTCTTTTATGAGTGAGCCCTATTTCCAAAAAAAAAAAAAAAATCAATCAAGGCCATTTCATACTTGCTGTTATGTTTTTCTTTTAATGATGAACTTATAAAACCAGAAATTGTATTTTATATTCAGGCATCCCAGAGGCTTTCTACTCTGTATTGTATTCCCTCTCCTGTCGTCTTCCAATCCATTTCCTGCTGTCACTCCCTCCCATTGCCACCAATAAATAGTCCTTTTAAAATGCAAATGTTGATATTCGAAATAATGAAATTTCTTTTGTAAATAGAAGTGTGAGATTTATAGGCAAATGAAAATCTAGTCTTTGGAAACTGCTTCAATAACTCCCTGTGATTTTTTATTAAAGTCAAGTCTAAGTATAGAAGTAGATAGTTCTATTTATACACAAACACAGTAGGTGCTTTTTCACTTATCTGTAGATAGTACTCAGTTCTGGTGTGGACTAATACAGACTATATCTTATAAAGCAGAATGTAGTGTTACAGAAATATCACCAGATTAAAAACAAAGGCTTCAAGCAACCTTTAAAATTTGCCAAGTAATTTAAGATATTTTGTTATGAATGATTTAAAAATATCATAGTTTATAATAGCTTNTGTATTTTATATTCAGGCATCCCAGAGGCTTTCTACTCTGTATTGTATTCCCTCTCCTGTCGTCTTCCAATCCATTTCCTGCTGTCACTCCCTCCCATTGCCACCAATAAATAGTCCTTTTAAAATGCAAATGTTGATATTCGAAATAATGAAATTTCTTTTGTAAATAGAAGTGTGAGATTTATAGGCAAATGAAAATCTAGTCTTTGGAAACTGCTTCAATAACTCCCTGTGATTTTTTATTAAAGTCAAGTCTAAGTATAGAAGTAGATAGTTCTATTTATACACAAACACAGTAGGTGCTTTTTCACTTATCTGTAGATAGTACTCAGTTCTGGTGTGGACTAATACAGACTATATCTTATAAAGCAGAATTAGTTCTATTTATACACAAACACAGTAGGTGCTTTTTCACTTATCTGTAGATAGTACTCAGTCCTGGTGTGGACTAATACAGACTATATCTTATAAAGCAGAAAGTAGTGTTACAGAAATATCACCAGATTAAAAACAAAGGCTTCAAGCAACCTTTAAAATTTGCCAAGTAATTTAAGATATTTTGTTATGAATGATTTAAAAATATCATAGTTTATAATAGCTTTTTATGTACATTTGCCAACATTTAAGTTAAAATTTTTCTGAAACATTGGGACTTATATTTGATCAGCCATTAATTATAATCTGTATTTCATCTTCTTTATCTATCCTTTAAAACAAACATAATGGAAAAATTGAGATCAAGATGTCACCTTTCTCTGATATTTGTATAGCCTTAAGACAAGAAATTTCTATCTGGCACCAATTGCAGAAAACACCCCGATATAATCACAAATGTGCCAGACTAGATTCCGGACAGAAAACAACCTTAACTCCTCTGCCACCAATGGGTTTCTTGTGGTTAATCTTTTCATGATGTTGTCACTAGAACGGCACCAGGACCGTAAATTTTACTTGACATTATTATGATGGATGGGTTACTAAGGCATTGTAAGTGATGGTTTGGTATGTCTATTCAGCTCCTTTGCCCATTTTTTATTTGGGTTACTTATCTTCTTACTGTTGAATTGTTTGAGTTCTTGTATTTTCTGGATATTAATACATTGGATGAATAGTTTGCAAATGTTTTCTCCCATTCCGTAGGTTGTCTTTTTGCTCTGTTAATTGTTTCTTTTGGTGTGCAGAAGCTTTTTTAGTAATTTTAATTAGCTTGAAGTATGAATAATGTAAAACAAATTCTACCAATTTTAAGCATAGAGTTTAATAATTATAGATAAATATATTTATTTATGGAACCACCACCACAATCAAGATATGGAACACTTCCATAATCCCCCAAGTTTTCCATGCCCTATGTAGTCACTCCACATATCTTCAGCCACAGGTTCTCACCCCATTTTCTGTCGCTATAGATGAGCTTTGTCTTTACTAAAGTTTTATATAAAATGCAATCTTAAAGTATACACTGTTTTATTCCTCCTCTTTCACTCAGCATATTTCCGATATCCATCTCTCTTTTGTGTATCCGTAGTTCATTCATTTTTATTGTTGAGTAGTATTCCTTTGTAAGTATATATAATACAATGTTTTTTCTTTTTCTTTTTGTAATTGTTGATGAACATTGGGGTTCTTTACAGTTTGGGACTGTTATGAGTAAAGTTGCAATGAAAATTCTCTTATGAATATTTGTGACACTTTATACTTTTAATGGGTAAATAGCTAGGATTGGAATATTTGGTTCGTATGGTAAATATTTATGCATCTTTATAACACAATGCCAAACTCTTTTCCAACATAGTTGTACTATTTTACATTACCAGCAGCAATGTATCAGAGTTGTAGTGGCTTCACGTAGTTTCCAATACTTGGTATTGTCAGGATTTCTTCTTCTTTTTTTTTTTAATTTTAACTTACATGTTTTTATTGCACATTCTTATAAGGTACAATGTAATATTTTGGTACATATATGTGTTGTATAATAATTGAGTCATGGTAGTTAACGTATCAACCACCTCATGAATTTATCATTTCTTTATGGCCAAAACATTCAAAAGCCTCTTTC
>NW_007739880.1:6706-18384 GCF_000696425.1 Galeopterus variegatus
TAAACATGGGAGAGCAGATATCTCTTCAACATAGACTTCATTTCCTTTGTGTACATACTCAGTAGTGGGATTGCTGGATCAAATGGTAGTCCTATTTTCAATTTTGGGGGAATCTCCATACTGTTTTCCATAACTGCTGTACTAGTTTACACTCCTATCAACAGTGTGTGAGCATTCTCCACATCCTACCAACACTTGTTTTCTTTCATCTTTTTGATAAGAGCCATTCTATCTAGAGTGAAGTGGTATCTCAGTTTGGTCTTGATTTGTATTTGTCTGATGATTACTGATGTTGAGCACTTTTTCATATGCTTGTTGTCCATTTCTATGTCTTCTTGTGATTTGTATTTATTAAGATCCTTTGCCCACTTCTCAAGTGCATTATTTGTTTTTCTGATGTTAAGTTCCTTATATATTCTTGATATCAACCCTTTGTCAGATGTACAGTTGGCAAATATTTTCTCCCATTCTGCAGATTGTCTCTTCAGTCTGTTAGCAATTTCCTTCAATATGGAAAAGCTTTTTAGTTTGATGTAATCTCACTTGTCTATTTTTGCTTTTGTTTCTTGTGCTTTTGAAGTTTTACTTAAAAATTCCTTGCCCATCCCCATGTCATGGATCTATTCCCCTATGTTTTCTTCTAGTAGTTGCATGGTTTCAGGTTTTACATTTAAATATTTAATCCATTTTGAGTTGATTTTTGTATATGATAAGAGATGGAGGTCTAGTTTCATTCTTCTGCATGTAGATATCCAACATCATTTACTGAACAGATTCTTTACTCCTCAATGTGTATTCTTGGCACCTTTGTCAAAGATCAATTGGCTGAAGATGTGTAAATTTATTTCTGGGATCCCTATTCTGTTTCATTGGTCTGTGGGTCTATGTTTATGCCAGTACCCCCCAGTTTTGGTTATTATAGCAGTATTTTTAATTTTTCTATAATAGATTTGCAGTGATATATAATTTTGGTTCAATTGGTGTTTCTTAAATGTTTAAATATCATGATAGTCCTTTACGACTAAATATATTTATCATATTTTAATATTCCTATTGGCATTTATTTTATGAACTCTCTTTTAATAAAATGAAAATAAAATGTTCCACCCCAAAATTTTCTGTCAGTATGTTTTCTAAATTTTGAGTTGTAAGAGTTTTTTTTTAATGGATTCTGTACACAAGTTCTTGGTAAGATAAAGAAATTGAAAATATTTTCTTCCAGTCTGTGCCTTGATTTTTTATTATCTTAATGGTATCTTTAAAAGACAAAAAGTTTTTTATTTTGGTGAATTGTAATTTGTTAATTTTCTTCGTTCATGGAATATGTGTTTTGTGTCTATTTAAGAAATCTTTACCTTCCTTTGAATTGAAATAATATTTCTTTCATATTTTCCTCTGGAAATTGTATAGTTTTACCTCTTACATTTAGATCTGTAATACATTTAAAAATTTTTTTATATTGTGTAAGGTAGAAGTCAGGTTTAATTTTTTTCCCCTGTAGATATCCAACTGTTTCAATATTATTTGTGGAAATATCTTTCCTTTCCCTAACTTACTGCCTTAACACCTTGATCAAAAATCAAATGATCATATAGGTGTGGGAATGTATTTCTGGCCTCCCTTTTATTTTGTACTTTTTTTGTATATACACATATCTTTATACTGACACCACTCTGCACTGGTTGCATTAGCTTCATCAGTTATTATTAACTTCCTCAATTTTGTTTTAAATTTTGGTTAATTCATTGCAATTCAATATAAAATTAAGAATCAGTTTAAAAAATAAAAATATATTCTATGATTTGGATAAAAATTATGTGGAATATATTCTTGAATTTGGGGAACATAAGCATCCTAAAATTATTGAGTTTTCAATCCTATAGGCATGGCATATTATTCCAATTACTTAGTTCTTTTAAAATCTATTTTTAAATTTGTACTTTAATGTTACAGTTCTTGTCAGATTTACAGAGTAGTCACTGCATGCTGGGGGTATGGTGGAATGGGGAGTTACTGTTTTTGTGTTCAGAGTTTCAGTCTGGAGAGATGAAAAACTTCTGGAGATGGTAGTAATGGTTGTACAGTGATACAAATGTACTTAATGCCACTGAACTGAATACTTAAACACAGTTAAACTGGTAAATTTGATGTTGTGTATAGTTTACCACAATTTTAAAAAAGCCATAAGAGTTGATTTCTTAAAGATAGCAGCATTAGTCAGCTTGAGCTGTCCGGACAGAATACCACAGACTGGGTGGCTTAAACAGCAGATTTATTTTATCACTGAAGGTTGGAAGTCCAAGATCAAGGTGCCAGCAGGGTTGGTTTCTGCTGAGGCCTCTCTTCAAGGCTTGTAGATGGCCATCTTCTCACTGTGTCCACATACTGCCCTTTACCTGTGTGTCTCTTCCTCTTCTTATAAGGACATCAGTCTTATTACATTAGGGACTCACCTTTATAACTTCATTTAATGTTTTTTTTTGTTGTTGTTTTTTGTGACCGGTAAGGGAATCACAACCCTTGGCTTGGTGTCGCCCGCACCGCGCTCAGCCAGTGAGTGCACCGGTCATCCCTATATAGGATCCAAACCCGCGGCAGGAGTGCCACTGTGCTCCTGAGTGCCACACTCTCCCGAGTACGCCACAGGGTCGGCCCTCATTTAATGTTAACTATTTACTTAAAGGCCCTTCCTCCAAATACACTCACATCATGGGTAGGACTTCAACATATGAATTTTGAGGGACACAATTCATTGCATAGCAATAATAAATAGCTGGATTTGCTTTTTGAATCAAATCTGATAATCTCTGCATTTTCTTTGAACTGTTTAGACTATTAACATTTAAAATACTTATTAATATGGTTGAATTGGAATTTACCATCTTGCTATTTATTTTTATGTTTTTCTTCTCATTCACTGATCCTTTTTGCCCTCCTCTTGCCTTATTACAGATTAATTGAATTATTTTTAGTTTTCCATTTTATCTCCTCTGCAGGCTATTTGCCCAACATCTTTGTTTTCATTATTAGTGATTGCTCTAAAGTTATAATATGTGTCTTTAATTTATTTTGATAAAATGAACTTCAAATAATACCTTATTGTTTTACTGTAAGAAAAGAACCATGTATTTCCATTTGCTCTGACATCCTTTATGCTGCTATTTTCATGTATTTTTTTTCTTTTTTTATTATGAATATTCATGAGATACAAAGCTAATTGTCACTCCTCATGCTCGTGATGTGAAGGCCAGATTCGTACCGGCAACATACCCATTACCAGAAATTACATTTGTACCCCGTGTCCCCCACCCAATTATACCCAACCTCCCTCTCCCACCCCCTTCCCCCCCACACTTCACTGTGTAGACTAAGGAATGTTCTCTCCCTATGAAAGACCAATGCATTAATGTGATCTTTCTTTCCTTCTTTCTGTCTCAGCTCCCACTTATGAGTGAGCACATGCGGTATTTATCCCTCTGTTCATTACTTATTTCACTCAACATAAGTTTCTACAGGCTCATCCATGTTGTTGCAAATGGGAGTATTTCATTCTTTTTTATGGCAGAGTAGTATTCCATGGTATCTATATACCACAGTTTCCTTATCCAGTCATCCATCAATGGACGTTTAGGTTGGTTCCATATCTTGGCTATTGTAAACAGAGCTGCAGTGAACATGGGAATGCAGGTATCCCTTTAACATGATGATTTCCATTCCTATGGGTATACACCCAGAAGTGGGATTGCTGGATTGTATGGAAGATCTATGTGTAGTTGTTTGAGAAACCTCCATACTGTTTTCCATAGTGGTTGTACTAGTTTACAGTCCCACCAACAGTATAGGAGTGTTCCCTTCTCTTCACACCCTTGCCAGCATTTGTTATTTACCATCTTTTTGATTATAGCCAGTCTAACTGGAGTGAGGTAGTATCTCAATGTGGTTTTAATTTGCATTTCCCTGATGACTAAAGATGTTGAGCATTTTTTCATGTATCTGTCAGCTATTTGTATATCTTCCTTTGAAAAATATCTGTTCAGCTCCTTTGCCCATTTTTTGATTTTTTTTTTTTTTTACTGTAGAATTGTTTGAGTTCTATGTATATTGTTTTTTTTTTTTTTTTTTTACTGTAGAATTGCTTGAGTTCTATGTATATTCTGGATATTAATTCCTTGTCGGATGCATAGCGAGAAAAATTTTTTCCCACTCTGTAGGTTGTCATTTCACTCTCTTGATTGTTTCCTTTGCTGTGCAGAAACTTTTTAGTTTGATATAGTCCCATTTGTTTATTTTTTCTTTTGCTGTGTGTGCTTTTGGGCTCATGTTCATAAAGCCTGTGCCCAGACCTAACTGCTGAAGTGTTTCACCTATATTTTCCCTTAGTAATTTTACACTTTCAAGTCTTATACTTAATTCTACATAAAGATTAAAACCTACAACAAATATGTCTTATCTTTGCATTAAAAAGTTACTTCTTTGTTAATGTAATTTTTAAAGTAAGAAAATAATTATTTTCTACTTATGCTAATTTTTTATATTTTCAGCTTTTAAAATTATTTTGTTTATATTCTGGTTTCTCTCTAATATCATTATTATTCAGCCTGACAAACATCTTTAACATATTGTGTGTGCATGTGTGTGTGCATGTGTATATGCGTGTACAAACATGTCTCACAC
Organism: Galeopterus variegatus; assembly: GCF_000696425.1. NCBI lineage: Eukaryota > Metazoa > Chordata > Mammalia > Dermoptera > Cynocephalidae > Galeopterus > Galeopterus variegatus. The sequence goes on from NW_007739880.1 coordinate 11,381, forward strand.
AACTTTATTCACTACAGAATTCTTCAATTTTTGTTTACCTCATATCCCCCCAGGTCACTGAGGCTCTGTTAATTATTTTCTGGTAGTTTTTCCTCTGAGTGTTTTTATATGTACACACATGTCTCACACAACTTTATTCACTACAGAATTCTTCAATTTTTGTTTACCTCATATACCCCCAGGTCACTGAGGCTCTGTTAATTATTTTCTGGTAGTTTTTCCTCTGAGTGTTTTTATTGTGTAAATTTTATTGCCATCACCTAAAGTAGACTGACTTTTTCCTCCTTCACTGACTAATCAGCTGTTAAACCCACACAGTATTTTTAAAATTTTATTTATTTTTAACTTAATTTTAATTAAATTAATTAATTAAATTTAATTTTTCATTTTTTTTTTAGCTCTTGAAGTTTTGTTTTTATCTACTTTCATTGTCTCTTCTCATTGTATTTATGTTATCATTTATATACTTGAGCATATTTATATGAGTTATTTGAAATGCTATCTGCTAATTTCATTATCTATCCTTTCTTGCTTTGTTTCTATTGATTCCTTTTTCCTCTGGTTATCATTCATAATTTCCTGATTCTTAACATTTTTAGTAATTTTGACAGAATGCTAGAATCCATAAATGTCACTTAAGTGGTTTATTATTTCACTTTATCTTTGTTTTATTATCAGGCAGTCATGTTTCTTGTGGATAAGCTTGCTCTTTTCCAGGCATGGCTTAAAGTTTAATTTTGGGGGTAGGTTTACAGTAATCTTTACCCTAGGGCAGTGGTTGTCCACCAGGGGTGACTCTGCTCTGCAAAGTGCATTAGACAATGTCTGCAGACATTCCTGGTTGTCATAACAGAGGAGTGTTACTGGTGACTATTGGTAGAGGACAGTAATGATGCTAAACATTCTACAATACTCTGGAAAGCCCTCAATAAAAAGGAATTATCTGGGTCAATATATCAAGAGTGACAAGGTTGAGAAAAACTGCTGCAATGCTGGGTTTGCCCTAGTACTAGTCTATGACATTTCTATGGTCTGTACTAAATCCCCTATGTGTTCACTGAGGTCTCTTTCGTTTTGCTAATTAATATGTGCTCCAGGAATTAGGTCTGAGAACAGTTCAGCTTTCTGCCAAGCCCTGAGAAGTTTCACCCTACATATGCAAAACTTAGTAGTCAGCTACAGAGTCAAAAGGACATTATGAAGATTTCTGGAACTCTTTCTGTGCACACCTTCCTTTATTCTGGTATCCTGCCCCAAACCCCAGATGCCTCATCCTCTCTTAGGTTTCTCTATATTGTACTTTGTTCGTTTATCCCTGTGTTGTGGTCTGGAGATTGCCTTGCAACAGAAAACTGAGATCTTACTGCTCACTCTATTTCCCTTCTTTTGGAGATCACATTTTTTTTAAATAAAAAAATTATATTTATTTATTTATTGGTGGTTGGGCAGTACAGGGATCAACCTCTGGACCTTGGTGTTGTCAGAACCAGGCTCTAACTAACTGAGCTAACCAGCCAGCCAGGGATCACATTCTTGAGCTATGGGCTGTCCAATGGTAGAGAATAGTTACCTCATTTATTTTTCCAGATTTCTAGTTAGTTACAGTGATACAGAGAGGCTGTCCTAATTATTTCCATCCTGGCTGCAATTTGAAGTAACTCATTTTGGTTTGAATTTCCATTTTGATGATGATTAATCACATTGAGAGCCTCTTTTTAATGTATTCATTGGCTGTTTGTATATCCTATTTTATAAAGCACTTATTGAATTTCTTCCCCATTTATCTACTGATTAGTCAACTTTTTTCATATCGATTCTTAAATTTTTTTTATACTCTAAACGTAAGTTCCTTATCAGCTCTACATTGTACAAATACATTCTCACAATCTGACCTGCTCTCTAATTTTTTAATGTTGCCTTTTCATGAGAAGATATTCTTAGTTTTAATATTCCTTAGTGTTTTACATTCTTGATAGCAAGTCTTGGAGAACATGCAGTCAAAAATATGTTCTTATGGTTTAGTCTAAAACCTTTATTGTTTCACCTTGCACATTTATATTTATAACCCACCTGAAAGACTTTTATGTAAGATGTACAGTAGGAGTAGAAATTCAATTTTTCCAGCACCATTTAATATAAAGTCCATTCATTCATCACTACATCTTAGTTTGTGGAAAATATAATTAAAAGATAATACAAATATTTCCATGAACTTTTAGAAGACCCCTCATTTGTGTAGAATAATGTATGTACAGTCTATTCTTAACTGATTATATTAATAGAATATTGTTCATTTTGCTATATTTCTTCTGCTTTGACATAATTTTTAAATAAATATTATGGCTTATATGTAACTCTCTAAGGCTTCTTCTTCAAGATCATCTTGAATATATTGGTTTTGTAGATTTGAATATAAATTTTACAATTTGCTAAGTTTCATATGAAAGACAAAAACAAAAACAAAAAAGCAATATTACTTCAAAGATCAATGAGTGAAGATTTGACTTTTTAGCAATATCGAGTATTCCATTACATGAATATGCTGTATTTCTGTAATTACTTTACATTTAAAATTTTGTGGTGTTGATTTGGATTATGTAGTGTAGAGATTATAGAATCTTTTACTAAATTTATTGGTAGGTACTTGAGGTTTTTTAATGTTGTAATCTGTATATAATTTTTAAAAAAATTATTTCTGTATGTTTATGATGTAAAAGTAAAATTCAATTCTATATTTGCACTGTAACTTGACACCTTATTAGATCACTTATCACCACTCACAGTTTTTTTTTTATTTTCTAGGTACACATCATGTTAAATGCAAATAGTTACAGATTTATTTCTGTTTCCAGTAATGAAACTTACTGTTTTTCCTTTTTCTGATTACAATAGCTCACCACTAAGTGTGTTGTTTGTTAAAGATTTTAGGTAGATGTTCTTTATTGGATTAAAAAAATTATTTTATAATTATAGTATGCTAAGAGTTTTTTAATCATTTATGGATGTTAAACTTTATCAAATGCTTTAATTGCATTTTTGAGATTTTCACTTTTTCTATAAACAGTAAAATACACTGATTTTCTAAAATTTATAAATCAAGATATATACAATAGAATCCATTCTTTTTCATCCACAGTTCTGTAATTTTTGACGAATATATATTCATGTAAACACCATCACAGTCAAGGTATAGAATAGTTCTATAGTATCAAAAATTTTCTTCATGCTTCTTCAGAGTCAATTTCTGTCTACATCTTCTGGCAAACACTGACCTTTTTATAATCTGGATAATTATATCTTTTCCAATGTCATGTAAAGTATCCCTGACTTGATCACTGCACAGTGTACTTATATTGAAATATTACTCTGTATCTCATAAATATGTGAAATTATTACATGTCAATTGAAAAGTAAAATTAAAAAAAGATATAATACAGTGTGTACTCTTTTGAGTCTACCTTCTTTCACTTAGCATAATGCATGAAGAGAGCCACCCATGGTTTTGCATGTGCCAGTAGTTGCTGTTGAGTAGTAATTTTTTGTGCCAAGGTATCACTGGTTCTGTTTTCCAATACTGAGGAACATGTGGGCTTAGCACTCATTATGCTTAGTGAAAGAAACATCATTTCTGTTAATAATGAACAAAGCCTCATTAACATTTACATACATGATTTTTGTGTGAACATACATTTTTATTTCACTTAGAGTGTGACTGCCCGGCCATGTAGTTAAGTATAGCTTTAATATTATGAAGATATTATCAAATAGTTTCTAAAGTGGTTTTATACATTTTGCATTTTTACCAGAAATATATGAGAGTTTCATTTACTCTGTATCTTTATCAGGAATTGGTATGGTCAGTATCTGTTGCTTTTGTTGTTGGTTTTCAGCCATTCTAACAGATGTGAATTAGTATCACATTGTATGATTAATTTGAATTTCTCAAATAACTAATGATATTGAGAAAATTTTGTTTGCCCTTTATATATCCTTATCAGGAATTGGTATGGTCAGTATCTGTTGCTTTTGTTGTTGGTTTTCAGCCATTCTAACATATGTGAATTAGTATCACATTGTATGTTTAATTTGAATTTCTCAAATAACTAATGATATTGAGAAAATTTTGTTTGCCCTTTATATATCTTTTTGGTGATGTGCTTTTTCAAATTGTATGCCTTTTATCTTATTTGTTTTTTTTTAATTCTTGAGTTTTGGAATTCCTTTATATATTCTGGATAAATTCCTTCATCAGATATGTGATTTGAAAATATTTTCTCACAGTCTGGGGATTGGATTGTCTTAATTGCCTTAATAGTATCTTTCAAAGAGCAGAACTTAATTTTGATTAACTGCAATTTATCATGTTTTGCTGTGTGTGGACCATGATTTGGGTGTCATATCTAAGAAACATACACCTAATCTAATACTGTAAGAATTTTCTCCTAGGTTGTCTTTCTTTTTTTTGTGTGTGTGTGTTTGTTTTTTTTTTCCTTTTTGTCTTTTTTCGTGTCCGGCAACGGACCACAACCCTCAGTGCTGCGCCCGCCCCTCGCTCAGCCAGTGAGTGGGAACCGGTCTGTATGTGGGATCCGAACCCTCGGCCGGAGCGCCGCCGTGCTCCCAAGTGGCGCACTGTAGCAGTGCGCCACCGGGCCGGCCCTAGGTTGTCTTTCAAAATTTTTATAGTTCTTGGTCTTGTATTTGGGTTCATGTCCATTTTGGGTTAACTTCATATATAGTGCAATATTGTACTGTTTCAATCGCTATTACTTAATTATGTCTTTAAATTAGACATAATAAGTGCTCCAAGCTTAATATTCTTTTTAAATATTATTCTAGCTATTTCAGTTTATTGCCTTTCCATACGAAACTTAGAATTAGCCAGTTTATTAATACAAAATTTGGGGTTTGGGCTTGATTGGGACTGCATTAAATCCACAGGATAGTTGTGAAAAATTGACATCCTAAGAATATTGAGTCTTTCAATTCAGAAACACAGTATTTTCTCCATTTATTCAGCTCTTTTTACTTACTTTCATCAGTGTTTTGTAGTTTTCATCATACAAATCCTGAATGCATTTTGTTAAATTTCATGTATTTCATGTTTTTTAGAGCTATTATAAATAGCACTTTAAAAAATTAGTTTTCAATCATTTATAGCTAATATATAGACATACAATTAAATTTTGAATATTAACTTGTATCCTGTGACAATGAAAAATTATTTATTAGTTTGAGTACCCTTTTGTGTAGATTCTTTACAATTTTCTATGTAGGCATGGCATTACGAGAAAGGAGAAAATTTTGTTGTTTTATTTTTCCCCAATTTGTTTGCAGTTTATTTCTTTTTCATAGCTTATTGCATTGTATAAAACCACCAGCATCATGTTTTGTTGGAGAGTTGAGAAAGAATATCTTTTGCGTTCTTAGCATTATATATGATGTTTGCTATAGGTTTTTGTAGATTCCCTTTATCAGATTTATTCTCAGTTTGCTGAATGTCTTTATTATGAATAGATACTGCATAATGTGAAATGCAGTTTCTGCATCTTTTGGGATGATTTTTGTTTGTTCTTTTCAGTCTGTTGATATGCTGAATTACATTGATTTTAAAGTATTGAACATGCATGCATTCTAAAACGTTTGTGTGATTATTTTGAAGATAACAATTATCTGGTGAAATTCCCTTTATTTCATCATTGTCTTTATGTTTTTTCTACATTATTAAAACCATAATCACAGCTGTATAGTCCTTTATAATTAAAAATGTTATTTGGAACACTTGTGGTTTTGCTCCTGTAGTCTGTTATTTCTATTAGATTTTAGGCATGTTACCTGTGTTATGACATGTAAGGTAATTTGATCACATTTGAAATTGTGTATAAAAAACTCTATATCAAGACTATCTTCTTCCAGAAAGAAGTTTGCCTCCCAATTCGGTAAATGTGTAGACTGGGGACTGAGCATCATTAGTCCAGTCAGTGACTGTGCTTAGTAGTGGCTAGGTTGTTCTCCTGGTAAGGCTCAGTCTTCCCCTTGTTATTACCTATTTCTCCAGATTTACAGCTGAGAGCGTAGAGTTTTCTTCAGGGTTTCTAACTTTTGACATGTATGGAACTCTAATCTTTGTCTCAGGAACCTGTTGAAAGTTTCACTTTTCTTTTTAGAATTGTTCTTTTTAGGATTTTAGCCTTCTAACATCTGCTGCCCCAGAATATGGTCAATGTATCAGTAGGGCAATCAGCTATGTTCTTGAGGCCACCCCTCAAAGTCTCTGCTCAAAGATTGCTATTTTTTTCCAAACATCAGCAGTAGCCCTTAGTGGATAAATTCCATATCCATAGTCAGAGCAAAAGTGGCTGTATATAAACAGATCAGGCTCTCTCTTCTCTTTCTGGAATTTTAGCCCATCCAGATCACATTGTATCTGTACCTTTTTGCTGTCCTTTTTGAGGCTGTCTCTTCTCTTTCTGGAATTTTAGCCCATCCAGATCACATTGTATCTGTACCTTTTTGCTGTCCTCACACAGGCTGTTTGTATATTCTATGTAGTTTTTTTTTCTATTGGTTGTTTTATTTTGATTTGTTTTGGTGGTTGCTCTTAACAGGATCTTTGGTCTAACACTGGGCACTACATGTTATCCTCAAAAGTTTTCTTTCCATAATATTTTTACAATGATATCAGGGCCCTTATTTGTTTAGAACATTTTCTCAGATTCCCAGATCTTAAAAAAGTGTTTCACACATAGTAGATTCTCATTGGATATCTGATAAGTGAATGAACAGCCGGATTGTTTCCAACGAAAAGGCAAGTCCATCAAAATATAACTCGTCTTACTCTAAATGTGTGAATTTAACTCTCCAAAACTATACTTAAAGTCACTATTATGCTCTAACACAATTCTTTGGCCATTATGAGTTTAGTTTCTTGAAAGTCTTGAACTTTTTATTAAGTATTAAGAAGATATTCTGTCACTCTTCTATTTTAGCTTCTTGATGATATT
>NW_007739880.1:18778-20834 GCF_000696425.1 Galeopterus variegatus
TTGAATCAAAAGAAAGTTTTTCAAGCAATAGTTATTACGTATAGATAGGCAGAAATATCAGTGATATCACTAAAATGGTGTTTCAGTAAATACAGGTGAGGAAGTAAAATCAGAATACCAGTGAATGTGCTCTCCCAGAAGAATATATCAACGTATATAAATAGTTTACTTATTTCTTATTTCTCTTAGAATATCTTAATTTATTTTGCCTACGTAAACTATTGCAGCAGAAAAAAGAGTAAATTGCTTTTGGGAACACTTTTATTTGAAAAGTATTAGTTAAATTGATTCCCCTGAAGGTCACTAAAATGAAAGGTAGGAATGAACTAGGAATATTAGTCACCAAAAGAACAAATAGATCCTCTTAAGCAATGTTTACTATACGGCCCTGACACAAATCCAAAGAACCTGAATTTCATTTTAAGTTTCTGAGGTAAGCATGGTACTTTTGAACTGCTTATATTACCTTTATCTGACTGAGAGTATAAGTAAAGAATTAATAATTATTAGGACACACTGAATCTCCACTTTCAGACAGAGAATAACTTAGTGGGCACAGGAGTTATGTCACAATGAGCCCTACATTTATACCTTAGTGTTAGGGTTTGATCATTTCACATATTATGAGCTGCTGAGAGGTACATGCTTCTTTGCAAGTGATGTCTAACATTTTTTTAACAGAATTCTTTGCATAATGCCTGAAACAGATCTCTAATCGCTGCTTTTATTTTGTTTTAGTGTGTTTTTCCTCACCTTACTATCATCAACATCATTGGTTTATTACTGGATTTAAGAAAATCAACCAATAAATAAAGGGCCTTTTTCTAGATTAGGCAAGTTATAAAAATTCCTCTGAAATGAGCTTCCAAAAACTAGATGGCAAGTTTTACATTACATTTCTCAGCATGGGATAAGAGCTTTAATCTCTCAATCTGAAATATCCAAATGACCCCGAGCTGCTCGTTTTAGATGAAAGCACTAATGGTCCCATCGCCTGCTGCAGCAGAACTCCATCCGTCACTTATGTGAAGCACCAGTCTTAAAGGGACTGCACTTATTACTTAAGAACATTTCAAAAGGAAAGCTGACACTACCAAATAAACACATTTAATGAAGTGAGATTACTAGTCACTAAGGCGCTAATGAACTGTAAGATTAGCTGCAGCAAACAAAATTTCTCTATGTCCCCTCCTGCCAATATCTAGGACTCCAGCTGGAGAGATAAGATGTAGAATTTATCCAGTGTTCAATACTCAGATAGCTGAGATGGGGTTCTTCCTGTATAGCATTTTGCTGTAAAAGTGGCTGCTGAATCCTAGGTCAAAATGAATATAAAGAGAGAGATATACAAGCCTGATATTTTGTTTCTTTGTTTCACTTTTAGGAAGGAAAATTCTTTCTTATACTCATTGAAATATACAATCTGTGTATTACTATTGAAATTTTCTTCTCTTTTCTCTAAAGTCTTTGTTACTAGGATTCTACTTAAAGAGATAATGTTATTGATCTACCTGTAAGAAATTCTGCAAAATTGTCTAGGCCTGTGATGGGCAAAACATCATAATGAAATTAAACAAATCAGGATAAACCAGCAATGACTTAGATATTGTCAAAGAAATAGCAGACTATATCCTCTGAAAGGAAGGAAGGATGAAAGAAGGGAGGGAGAAGAAAGTAAGGAGAGAGAGAGAGAAAGGAAGGAAGGACAGTAGGGAGGCCGAGAGAGGGAAGAAGAAAGGAGATCACAAAACAAGAGTTTTAAGTGGTCTACCAATCAACAATGTAGGCATATTGATCAATTTAGCACATTAAGTGGCAGTTGTACATATGCTTGAGAACAATATCCCTTGCAGTCTGTTAACTTTGATTGTCTAAGGAATTGCTGCATAATCAATTCAGTTGCAGCAATCAGTATTGAACAGAAAACAGACAGATTGGCTGTACAGAGACCAAGTTCATTTGCTCACCTACTGTGTATAAGCAGGGCCTATTTAAAACTGAAAGTTACAGAAAGATTCAATCCCTTAAAACAAAAGCAAACAAGAAAAAAAAAAAA
>NW_007739880.1:21520-23396 GCF_000696425.1 Galeopterus variegatus
AAAAAAAAAAAAGAACAAAAACCTTTGTGTATAACAAATAAGTTGCCAAGGTAACTTCCTGATCTAGTCTGTTCTAAATATGTATTATCTTAATGCTCACATGGTAAATGTGCTAATAGAGTCATGTGAGTTACTCCACAGTGGTGTGAAAGTGACATATCACCATCTCCTTTCCTCCTCTTAACCTCAAGTGTCATGCCTGCTCCACTGGGGCTGTTCTGCAGGAGCATCACCATAAGGCCTCTTCACTTCATAACTTCAATACATTCTGGTTAAGGAGGTAGAGAGAGAACAAGCTCAACATATTCTCCCTGTGGGATCAGATCGGCTTTGCAAGATTTCAACGGTTCGGTTATTTTCAGCCTCCTGGAGGAAATTCAACGTCAAAAGCACATTTTTTGTACAGCATGCTCACTTCCCACCCTTTGTTCTGCAAGCTTCCTGTCTTCATGCTTTCTGCATCTGCTTTTATTACATCTCTAGCGGTCATGAATTCTAGCTTCATTTGTGAAGAAAAAACTTACCTCTGAATCATTCCTACATGATATCCAGAAGCCCTCTGGAGTTGGAATTAAAGAATAAGCAAAATATGCAACAAGGGACAACTACAATTTATACCTGATATAAAGGAATGCTTGTGTTTTTTCTCAATGACGTATGCAATGAGAGCAATCCCTTGCCTTTTTTCACTTATTTTTTTTATTGTACTATACTTACAATAAATGCATATACATGTATTTTATCAACCATCTCAGTCTACAGATCCTTTATAAAGTTGATATAATTTTGTTATTTACAAAGAACTTACATTTTATATGTTTATATTTTTACAGTTATATTTAGTCCTGCCAANTATTTACAAAGAACTTACATTTTATATGTTTATATTTTTACAGTTATATTTAGTCCTGCCAACTATCCCCCCTCTAAAAAGAGTGAAATTCGAAGAGACCATGGTCAGACTTTTGCATTAATTTCTTTTGTATGGGTATATACTTAGAAGTGAAATGGTTGGATCATAGAGTTGTATGGCTCTTAACATTTTTATGTTTTATACATTTCCTCTTCTTTTCTCTTTCTACTTTTAAATATTGAGCAGCTCTTCTTGACTTTTGCATTTATATTACCATGTTATGTTATTTTTCATAATTGCTCTTCTTTTATTCAGTCTTCATTTTTATTTAATGAGGTACCTAATGTGTAATTAAGAAATCTAACAATATTAAATACATTCAAAAGTTGGAGTTTATTTTATTTTTATTTTTTTGATCTTCTACTTTGTAAGAATATTGTGAAGTATTACAATTCATTAATGTATGCCATCTAAAATCCAATATTTATTTGAAAATGTTTTTACTTTGGAATTTTATCTGTGTACACTCATATTAATTTTTGACCCTTTACTAAAGTATCTGGCTATGACTTTAACATATTTAGATTGATGAGCTTGACTCTTTGATAGGTGGATTTTCCTTACGTACATTACTATTTTTCAAAATGTTCTTTTTTTTTTTTTTTCAGTGCTTATTCTTGGGAGATAGGTGGCATGTATATGTCCCACTTGCAATTACATCCTAAAGCACATCTCTCAGCTTTCTAGCCTCAGTCCTTTGAGTCTAATTCCAAATGGCTAGGCAGAATATTCAGACGTCCCAGTGACCTTCACTTCATGGTTCCAAAATAACAGGATTTATGTCTTTGTGATTCTCTGATTTGCTGTAGAAACTGCTTTAATGACTTCTGCAATGAAGTCTCATGTTTCACTTTAGCTGTAATATTCTTGGAAGTGAAACAAGAGAAGTGAAGAGTACTTCAGCAGAATTTGAAATAAAAGGACAAAATAGGGCTTTTAGTGTTAAGATGCTAGATAACAGTC
>NW_007739880.1:24543-25906 GCF_000696425.1 Galeopterus variegatus
TTAGCTGTAATATTCTTGGAAGTGAAACAAGAGAAGTGAAGAGTACTTCAGCAGAATTTGAAGTAAAAGGACAAAATAGGGCTTTTAGTGTTAAGATGCTAGATAACAGTCTTTTTTTTTTTTTGTTCTTTCTGGGAAATGCAAGTGATAAATATCAGACAGAGTGAAGCATATGATAAACAAGAACAAAATCTAAGGCAGGAAAGTAATCTTTGATGATGCTGATAGTGGCAATAAAATCCCACCCACACTTACATGTAGAATGAGAATTACTTACTAAAATATATGGATATTAGCTAGCAATCAGAATTTAAGCTTATTCGGATGCAATGAAACTTTTCACACAGAACCAGGGATCATCTCATAAAAATAATTCATTTTCTATGATTTAACCCAGACAAAATAAAATCATTCTTTCCTGGTTATCAATCTAGTAAGAGTTTTGCCCAATCTCTGATTTCTAGAGGGTTATACTAGTATGTTGGCAAATATTTATGATGCCAAGTTTCTCAAAATACCTTCTACGTGTCCTGCCTTTTTTCATTGTCTGCCTCCAACCGATCATAACTCCATTGCTAAGAAGTGACAAAGTGTCTTTGTGCCCTTTGAGGAAATTCTGAGAGTCTGGGAAACTCAGAGACCACAAAAAGACAGCATTATCCTGGAGACCAACAGTCCTCTTCTGAGTCTAACTTACTCATTATGTGACCTTGGTTAAATTAGCTATAGTCTATGATCCTTGCTTTCACTTATCTATGACACAGAAGTAATTATGCCCCCATCTTACAGAATTGAAATGAGGATTAAGTTCATAATGAATATAGAAAAACTTGAATAATAGTATGCATCATAATAGTAGCTCTCTTACAAAAGTACTTTTCCATTCAGACTTTATTTCGTAAATTTAACAATCCCAGTAGATGTAGGGAACACGGTGTCACTTTGGAGGGCAATCTGCTATAGGCAGAAAAGAAAAAACAGAGACTGAAGTCATGCGAAATCAGGTTGCAGTGGCAGCTCCACCTCTGCCCTTGTGACTAACCTCTTTGAATCCCAGTTTCTTCAACTATAAATAAAGATAATAATTACCAGTAGAGTGGTCTGAGGATCAATCAAAGGAGATGATACACAGAAATGTTCTGGCAGAATGCGTATTGCAATGGCTTGAAAACAATATAAATATCTTCTGTAATAGCATTTAAAAATATGACCCTATTATATATCATAATAAATGTTTTTCCATCACTTTTATTTTATTTTATTTTATTTTTTCCTTTTTTGTCTTTTTTCGTGACCGGCAACGGATGGCAACCCTCGGTGTTGCCCCCGCACCTCGCTCAGCCAGTGAGCGGCCGGTCTGTAT
>NW_007739880.1:27163-27838 GCF_000696425.1 Galeopterus variegatus
ATACAACAAATACTATTTATTACAGTTCTTATCTTACAAAGCAGATATCTATAATGTTCACGTCAGAGTTTTGGGGGTCTTAGTTATATTTCATTTGTATTCACACTATTGTTAATGGTGGACAGGAAAAAAAAATGATTGTCCTGGCAAATATATTTTGACAAGATAAATGTACTTTATGCAAATACCACCATGTTTTCCTAATAAGGGTGATGTTGTTAAATCATACTCCTGCATCCTAATAACATCTGTGAATTCTCACAGTATTTTTTATTTTTCACATGCTAAGGAAATAATTTTTCTTTCTTTTTTTTTTTTCCCAAATGGTGCGTCCTTTATTCTTTATCTTCTTCTAGTACAATCAGAGAAATGTGTGGCATTGGAATTTACTTAATGCAAATGACTTTTGTCCTAATCAAATGTCTCAGCTTTCTCATTTAATTACCCACAGAAGCAGTTTATTGCCTTCTCTGCTCTTCTGCCACAAATGCTAAACTTTAATTAGTTTGGAAATTCCTTAGGTTCAATGCCAGGATTTCTGCACAAATGATCTTTTTTATATTCCAATGTGTGAGTGAATATTATTCCACTTTATTTTAGAAATTGGCAGGGGGAAAAAAAAACTCTTTGAAACAAGGACAGCAAGAACACAGACAGTCAAATATTAATTAAAGG
>NW_007739880.1:29534-30574 GCF_000696425.1 Galeopterus variegatus
TTTTTTTTTCATAAATGAAGAACAAAGCAATCTAAAATTGCACGTACTTAGTTGTTGTCTTCATCTTCTCTCTTCCCATTTGCAGTTTAACCAACTCCATATAGGCTTTTGTACCCCCAACTTCATGAAAACTGCTCTCGTTGATTGCACTGATGGTCTTCACAAAACTCCGTGTGGGGACAATCATCGGTGTGTCTTATATTTACCTCTCAGGAGTATTGGATTAATTCTCTCACTCTGCTCTCTTCATTTGATTTCTGAACATCACACTCTTCTACTTTCCCTACTCCCTAACAGGCTTCTTTTTGGTTTCTTTGGCTAGTTCTCATGTCTCTAAGCTCTGAATGTCGTGATATCATGGGCCCAGTTCTTGGACCTCTTCTTTTTTTTATAAATACCCAATTCCTAGTTGATTTTTATCCAGTCTTAGAGGTATAAATCATATTTATACACTGAAGACTCCCATGCTTTTGTCCAAACTTCTCCCCTAGATTCCGGACTCAAATGCCTTCTCAACACATCTGCTTGACATCTATTAGACATTTCAAATTGACTATATCCGGGGCTGAACTCCTCAACTTCCTTCTAAAACCAGATCTACTTGAAATTTTTTGCATATTAGTAAATGGTAATTCTATTCTCCAATGAGTTTCTGTCACAAACACACACATGCACACACACCCAAATGCTGGATTATCCATGACTGGCACCTTTTTCTTCCATCAGGTCTTCAGTCTTATAGCCAATCCTCCCAGCTGTTCTGTAAACATGCCACTGCACTGAACTCCCATCTAAGGTCTTTCATATTTGATTATTTAACCCTTTTCTCAAGAATTCTCCTGGCTTGTTTTCCTGCCAATATTAGATCTTCTCTCAGTGTTACATTTAGATCTTTGTTCTGACACTTAACAGGATTATTCCCTGACAATACCCACATACCCCAAAATAGAATTCTGCTTCCCCTTTTCCCACTATGTTTTCTTCTGTTTCTGTTGGACACAGTACATTCAAATATGATATCTACTTCGCTTAGTCATTTT
>NW_007739880.1:31915-33418 GCF_000696425.1 Galeopterus variegatus
AGAACACTAATTCATTACATGTACCCAGTAGGTCATAGGCCCAGTTTGCTAGGTACTGGGAAACCTTGTAGTTTTCCCATTGGCTTTTTTATTTCATCAAATTGTCATCAACAGTTTCATTTTCATTTACTCCTTGTTAATTGATAGACCTCAGGCTTTTTCTTTTTAAAATTTTCTTCCTCTTTTCTTTTTCTTTGACATCATATAGAAGAACAAAGAATCACTCTATGACTGAAATGCCTTTACCTTAAAAACAGCTGTGATGGCTTTTTTATAGGATTATTCTAGTGGTGTGACTTCCTTTAAGAAGAAGAGTATTCTGTTGCCTCTGATATTTTCAGAAAGTTGTCGACATGGTAAAATAAAATTTTGCTCTTCTTTTCAATAGAAGTATAATTCTCATTTATGTGATTCTGATTGATGTTTATAATGGTTCTGTAGAACACAGAGATTGTTCAGACAAAATGCATACTAAATATGGTCTGGGAAGAGGGTAGACAAAATGTTTGCATAATTTAGCTAATAATGGTGGAATCATGCATGTAGGACCAAAAGTTCTCAAGAGTTAGAATCAAGAGTTAATGGGATGTGAATCATAAGTACGTTATAGGTTTCTAGAAACTTCTAAGATAGAAAAACAAGAAAATATATTATTTGGATTCCAAACCTATTGAATTCTTTGGACAGAAAAGAATTAGCTCTCAAAGCAGTGCTGTCTAATAGGAATATAATGTAAGTCACATATGTAATTAGAAATATTCTAATAGCCACATTAAGGAAGTAAATAGAAAAAGTAAAATTAATGTTAATGATATATTTTATTTACCACAAATTATTCATCATATTATTTCAATGAGACCTCAATATAAAGTTATTGAGCTATTTTACAATTTCCATACTAAATCTTTGAAATCTTATGTATATTTTACAATCACAGCACATCTTAAATCAGATCCTAATTTTTTTATTGGATATACTTCATCTGTATTTAGGTTTCCTTTTTTTAATCACTAGCCATGAAGATTTATTTATTTTTTTTTAGTGGGGTACAGAATTATATTGGAATACACATATACAATGTGTGATGATCAAATCAGGGTAATTAGTATATTTGTCATCACAAAAATTTACTATTTGTTTGTGATAAGAGCATTTGAGCTCCTCTCTTCTAGTCATTTGAAAACATACAATAAATTATTGTTAATTATAAAATACCTAGAATGACTGTAGATCACTAGAACTCATTTTTCCCATTTAGCTGTAATTTTGTATCCATTAATCAACCTCTCCCTATCCTCCCCTTCCCTTATACTTCCCAGCTTCTAATAACCACAATTCACAATTCTAATCACTACTTCTGTAAGCTCACCTTTTGTTTTTTGTTTTTTGTTTTTTTAGCTCTCACATATGAGTGAGAACACATAATATTTATATTTCTGAGACTGACTTATCCAGCAATTCTACTACTAGGTATTTATCCAAAGGAAAAGAGATTAGCATACC
>NW_007739880.1:35589-44451 GCF_000696425.1 Galeopterus variegatus
CTGACTTATCCAGCAATTCTACTACTAGGTATTTATCCAAAGGAAAAGAGATTAGCATACCAGAGAAATATCTGCATCCCCACATTTATCGCAGCACTATTTACAATATGAATTAAGATGTGGATATAAGATATGGAATCAACCTATACATCCATCAACAGATGAATGGATAAAAAGATGTGGTGTATATACACACTGCAATACTACTGAGCTGTAAAAAAAAGGAAATCCTGTCATTTGTGGCAACATGGATGAGCCTGGAAGACATTACGCTAAGTGAAAGTCAGGCACAGAACGATGTTTTTACATTTCTTAAAAATTTAGCTGCAAAATTAAATTCACATATTCAATTTTCTCTAAATTATTCTAAAACTATTCTACTAGCTAAATTATATTCCAGGTTTTTTACTTTAATATTTGTATTCACATTGACAAAAGTGGCCCGCCTTTTATAGAAGAACTGATTTAATTTTCAATAAATAGCTTATGAGATTCAAACTCTATCTGTCCAAGATAAGCAAATCTACTAATTCTTGTGTAGACTCAGAGAAATTAACATTGATTTCAAAAGGGTATGGGCCAAATTAAAAAGTAACTCTAATATTATCATTATCAATAAATTTTTATTATGGTTTTTTGGTCAATTTTCATAACAATATTAATTAAAATTAAAATCTCTGCATGTCGATTCTTGTTAGAAAAATGTATGAAATAATTATTAGTAGTTTACATCTTAAAAAGTTCTAACTTCAACATAAATCATTTTACCTGCTTAGCTAGCTTGTAAAATTTTCTTTTTCTTGGAGCTCCAAGTGTAAGTCAAATTTTATATGTTGTATAAAATTGGTGAGGAAATATAACTCACACTGGTATGTTTTGCCATTATTATTCAATATTGGGTAAATATTCCTTTATGTCAAGAAAGACTTGAACTTTAGTTAAATCCAGTAAATCCTGTAAAATTCAGTAAATCTCTGTAAAACTATTGTGAGTCACCAAATAAGCACTGTTAAAGAGCATAATGTCCTAAATTCTCTCAATAGTTCCACTGCATTTTTAGCATTTTCTTCCGTATACTTAACAATTTATCGATCACCATGTCATTTTTCTTAAATCTGTTTCAAAAAACTGAGAAAAAAATATTTTCACACATAGTTTCTATCACAATATATTGCATGCAGTAAAACAAAGCAATAAGAGAGATATTAGTCCATTGTGATAGAAAATAATTTTTTTATGACTACCTGAAATTTTTTTCTGACACATATAAAAGATTCAAAACTATCTACACCACAAATGCACTTTTCTAGGCTTCAAATTTAGAAAATTCTTCATAGATTCAGAAGACTTTTTAGTCAAAATATACCCAAAGTACTAATTGAGTGGTATCTTTTATATTGTATAACCTAATGTAAATCTAAAAATAAATAAATAAATAAAAAGTATTTGCAATTTTTCAAATTTTGAATTAATTGATGCTTGATATTGTTAATAAGGTGTTTTAGTCTACAAGAAATTGGTGACTTAATGAAAGATCTTTCACATATTGTGAGAAAGTAATTTTTAGTCTTTTCTTCATAATCTTTTTACATTTTCATAATTGAAATGATAATCTTGTTTATCATCTCTCTACATAATGGAGATTTTCTTTTCTTTCCCTTCTTTCTTTTTTGTTTGCTTTTCTTTCTATGCAAGAATCCAAATATCTTGCTAGCTGATCAAAGTTACAAGCTCAGATCTTGGTCAGAAACAATTAAATAATTGTGTTGGTGATTTAATTCTGATTTTAGGAAATTAATTTCATTGGTTCTTTTTTGACTGTTCAGAGGAAATGCCTTATTAAATTCTCTATGTATCTGCTGAAAATGTTTTTTAACATCATATACTTTAATATATTTAGGTTTTTTTTTTAATCGATAAATAACTTTTGATTGTTGTGCTTTTGGATAGCAAATTGCAGTATGCATTTGTGGTGAAATACCTTGCTCCGATCACTTTTATTCTGCCTTTCTAGTTCCATTAGCTTCTACATCTTCACTCAATTCTGCATCAGTAGTAGTCCTCTGTTTAAAATTTAAAAATTTGCCTATGCTTATTTTTTAAATAGAAAAATAATTACAACTAAAAATTAGCATTTTAATTTAAATGTCAATTATAATGTACATATGTAAAACTGTACCCCAGGCTCTTTGTATTAAATATTCAAATAAATAAACACTTTACAATGTTACCTCTGCATGTACGGAAACTCATTTGATTAAATCAATCCATTAACACTGACTCTATCAGTGGTGTATTTATGTGTAATAGCCGATATGACAAAAGCGCTTAACTTACACACACGGACACTGCAATGATGCCTTTTGTGATGCAATGGTTAAAGTGAAATATAGACCTACCCAAACAATAACGCTGTGCTGAACATTAAAGAAAAATCACAATTTTTTAATTTTTAAAGTTAAATTTGATTTAATTAAAATAAAATTGTTTTAGTTCCTAATTCTACTAGCCACAGTTTATGTGCTCAATGGTCACATGTTACTAGTTGTTAACCACCATTCAGCTCTAGATAATTTAAAGTTAAGGGACCCTTAAATTTTTCACATGATGGAGTTTAAGTTGAGAAAATTTCTCCATTGAAATTTCAGTTGCTAGTTCATGAAGAGGTTCATGAAGAAGGGACATAATTGCATCTTTTATGGTTCTTGATGGCCAGCTGAGAAATCTTCATGGTTGAGTTTGTTCTGGAGGTTAAGATCAAAGATTCTGAAAGATTTTAGTTTGGCTCTGAATCACAGGCTTCCTACTTATCACGAGGAATGGAGTGAACATATCTATTCTTTGGCAAGAACTCAATAAGTAATAGACATTATTACCAATATTTTTATTGTCAAAACTACTTAAACGATGGACAAGAGACACCTTCATGAGATAGCAAAGGTATCATTTTTATGTAGATTTTTATGTCTTAGATTACAGGCAAAACATGACATAGATGCATTAGCTCTATTTACCTCTATTTCACCACATATCTGTATTTCTAATTTGGAGAACTTCTCTCATTTTTCTCATAATTTTCTATTTTTTTCTCATTTTGTTGGTGCTAAATGAAAACTTTCTAAAGTGCCTAATTAAATTAAATGTAATAGCATTTATTCTGATTCATTTGTGAATAATTGTTTTCGAAATAGTTAACCTGGATAGGCTAGACAAAGATTTGGATGGATAAAAATAAATAGGAGGTGACAAATAGGGTTAACAAAAAAGTCTAAGTTGCTCTTTAGCAACATTTTTACTGGAAGAGACAAATTCTGGAGCTTGCATGATTAATAGATATAATTAGTTTACAAAGGCTGAAAATCAAGGTTATCAAATGAGCAATTCACTCTATAGTGCAGCCCTAGGCAGAATCAATATGATAACGATTATTTTTTTTCTCAACTGAGAGAGGTGTGAACTGCAGTACATGTGCGTTTGTGTGTGTGATGGGTTGGGATGGGTCCAGAGCAGATCAAACGCAAGCATCACTTTCAGGCTGTCATTGTGAAATTTCCAAGGCATTTAATACTGGACAGAGAACACTGGCTTTATCTTCTCTGAATCTAATTGCTGTGGAGCATACTAAAAAGATTAACAAATAAAGAATAACGGAAACACACTTCCCTTGGAAAACAGAACAAAAATCTGAACGTTGCCATTTGCATTGTTATTAGACACATAGACAACCGCTGTAAATTGAAGAAGTGAGATCTATGAAATAAATTAATTCACCTTTACTATCTCTAGCAAACCCTCAGTCTAAAATGGAAAATTTTAGCACAATTGCTACAAAAAAGATAGAAATAGCATAAAGTATGCTTTCATGAAATGTTAAGTGTTTCTAGCACTAAGAAATAAACATATTTGTTAAAATCTGTCTTATTCTTCTGGTGACTTTGGGCAAATAACTTAACCTCTCTGGTCCGTAGTTTCCTTACATGTTTAATAGCGCTTAATGAGATTTATTAGACATGTATAATAATTACATAAGTCATGTAGCAAAGAGCCAGGTAGACAATACATAACTAATATACTTATTTTTATAGTCAATATAATTATTTTTAGATATTATAATTAACTCAAATATAGAAAGGCAGTGAATAAATGTAGCATTCTACATATATATACATATATGTTTATATGAATAGATAAAGTACATAACATACTTAGTGTACTTATTAGAGTAATCTCATACTATTAAACATAATTAATAAAAAATTGATTTCTCTAGGCTGTGTTATATGGTGTCAGGAGCATTACCCATTTATCTGAAGTCTTGACTTCCCCTTTAGCTTTACTACTTGTTAATTTTATAATATAGGTAAGCAAATTGCCCTTTGTTAGCCTCAGTTTCTTCTCTGGGAAAAAATAGTGGGACTAATAATACCCTTTTCTGCCCTTCAAAAAAGGGTTCTTGGGATAGCCAAATAAAAATGTAGACAAGCAATTATATTTATGTAAAACTTTTTAATTTTCAAATATTGTTGCCAGAAATACTCTAACACGTAGGGAGAGAGGATGAAACAAGTCACTAAGACAAAGTGACTAATGTGGAAATTAAAGAAGTTTAAAGGAAAGTTAGTATCTAGCTTTCAAGAATGGAAGGGGATATGCTTTATCTCCTTAGACCTAGTCGGGTGCAACTCATGACAAATAGAAGAGAGGGAATCAAAATGGTCTTAGGTTTAAATTGCAGTGCTTTCACTAACTAATGGTCTAGTGAGTATAATACCAAGCTTACAGGGTTGTTTTAGAGGTAAAAGAAAGTATGTTTTTTAAGCACTTAATACACTGGCTGGCACACAGCTCTCAATAATTATAACTAGTAAAAATTAGTTATGGAGTAATCCTACTTGCACATTTACAAAATAATCTAGAGATTTACCATGCTTTGTTCAATAACAAAGTTTCAGAGATATGCAGATCATATGGCAATATCTTTCCCAATGATTCAGTATGGCAATACAATCAATGCAACTATAATAAATTAAAACCAGATTCATCATACCTATAAAAGTAAATACAACGACCAGCAATAATGACAAATATGAATCACACTGTTAGAGTCTGCCTCTGAATCGAAATTGCTTGGCCAGGTGTCACCTCATTAATTCCCTTACCCTCAAAATAAATGGACCAATTTTATAATCCTAAGAGTACTAAATTATATTTCAGAGAAAAATCAGAATTATTGATAGAAAAGAACTTACGTGAAATCTCCCTGATTCCATAAAGCTTCACATTTCAGTGCAAACCCAAGGTTTTTTTTAGAGATTGAGTTCTATTTATGACACTGGATTGAAAAAAAAAATTCTTGATTAAAGAGGAAAGGATTGAAATGTCTCATAAAAGGGCACTTAGACATCAAACGACTCTCACTCGACTGTATTTTGATGACTTTAGTATGAATTAATCACAGCCATAGAGGTGAAATTTCCCTTGACATACATGTTGCATTTTTAAATTCATAGGATAATATGTTTAGAACAAATTGCCTTTGGAGAAGGAAAGCATAAAATTCAAAGTATTTTCAAATAGTATATGCACTAAATACAACAAAAAACAGGAAGCATTTTCCAGAAGCCAACTCCAAACAATTGAGATGTCTAATTAATATTCTTTTGGATTTGTTTCTGGGATTGAATGACTAAAACTGGCCTGTGGAAGGGAGGATATTAGAGTTGTATAAAACACGGGTTAAATTTGAAAACATACAATTTTCAGACAGAGTTCTGGTCCTCTGAGGTGCTAAGTAGCAGACGAGCCAGCAAAAGAATTAACGTGGAAATGAAGTTTAAAGGAAAGCTAGTCCCTGACTTTCAAGATATTACAGCTGAGGAACACAGGGAAATAGAGGTCTATATTCATACAGCTTGAAAGCATCACATATTACCTGTTAAAGGTACTAGACTTCCATGGCAGACTTTATTTTGGAGGGTAAAAGAAAAACGGTTCCCCAGCCAAATAAGCTTGAAACCCACCACATTTGGAGATAAAATTTTTAGCGATAAATATCTATAAAAGTAGGTCAAGATCATAGAGCACAGTTCAGATTGGATATTGGGAACTGAAGAAATCCTGTGAAATTTATTATCAGAATAATTTTCCATGTAGTCTTTTCTATGGAGGTTTTTTCCTATGAGTTTCCTGACAATGAGGAGGAGGAGGAGGAGGAAGAGGAGGAAGATGATGATGGTGGTGGTGGTGGTTGTGATGATGGCAATAATATAGCCATGTCTTTACAAGCCTCAGTCCATCTTATTTTGACCTCAACACTTTTCTAAACATTCATAATTTTTTTTTTCCACTGAGAAATTTGTTACCTTATTTCATATGCTTTTAGAGTGCTGTAGCTATAGACTCATAGTTGAAAACTCCCAGTGCCTTCTCTAGAACATATTTTTATGTAGTTACAGCCTATACAAATCACGAGGAATATCCCATTCACTAGAAAAAAAGAGGTCAGCCCCCTTCCCCAGACTGTTCTTTTATTTTCCAATCAGCAAGCAATTTTTATGTGTCAGTCAACATTAGATCCTCTGTAACAGTAATCTTTGCATTTTGAGAAACTAAAGTTACTATTATGCCCTGCCCAGAATTTGTCTAAACTTAGAACCTTTGTTTTATAAGTCATTCAGAACATGCAAGACATATTTTGTTTTCCCATCTGTGATAATCTTATTCAGCCGAAAGCATAGTGTGAGATTTCCCTAGACTTATTGACCAATAAATATACTCTTTCAATACTCTTCTATCAAAATCTACAATTTTCTCACCTTTCTCCCCCACCCCCCACCCCCCTTAGGTAACAATGCTGTTAGCTTAAAGGATGATCTTTTCTACAGATAGTTGCATTTTAGCATTTTACCAGGAGATGAAGCATGTATTAAAACAATCAGAAAAATAAAACAATATTAGCAGCATACGATATTTTGATGGGAAAGGGCATGAGCTGAGAACCCCTTGAAGTCAGAGTATAGGAGAAAGCTTATTTATACTGGTCAGGATTTGTTTCCTGCCTCAAAACTTGACATTTCATGCATATGTAGAAAACTGTATGCCTCAGTGTGCCTTGTAATGAACAGACAGGGCATGTGAAAATGCTGGCCAGGCCTTGGAAGGTGGTACGTTCTCAGTAAAACAGAAGTGTCCAGTTCTTCCCAATGCATTATACCAGAGAGGCAGTTACAAGCAACTTGACATTTCATGCATATGTAGAAAACTGTATGCCTCAGTGTGCCTTGTAATGAACAGATAGTGCATGTGAAAATGCTGGCCAGGCCTCGGAAGGTGGTACGTTCTCAGTAAAACAGAAGTGTCCAGTTCTTCCCAATGCATTATACCAGAGAGGCAGTTACAAGCACCTGACTTTTATTCAGTTAAGTAGCCAGGATGACCTCAAAAATTTCTTTTTGTCCTGACAGATGGATGATATATTGGTTGCACAGAGCCTAGAGATAGATTCTTTTTGCTCTAAGTAGTGTGTAGATATAAATCTTATCTTCTTGTTTTTATATTGTGATCTAATTCATTTCTCCATTGTAGGTAAATTGCCTCTGTTTGAATGTGTTTCTCTTTATTCTTAGAGTTCAAAAATTGCCAAAACTCTGGAACACCATACGTCTTTTTAATCTGAAGACATAGGCCTTTCTTCAGTACAGGAAATATATGTTTCTATTATTTTTTATCATCTTTTTCTTACATTTCTGCTGTGGTCTGAATGTTTTTCCCTTCAAAGCTTAGGGGAGAGCTTGACTCCCAATTTGGCAGAGTTGAAAAGTGGAGCCTTTAAGAGGTGATTGGATTGTGAGAACCATGCTCTTATGAATAGATTAATCCATTCATAGAATAATGGGTTATCCTGGGTTAGACTGGTGGCTATTAAGGAGATGAAGTGAACACATTAACAAGGCCTCTCACTTGGCCCTCATTATGTGACACGCTGCATCATCACAGAACTCTGTAGAGAGTTCTCACCAAGAAGGCCCTCACCAGATGTACTCTCTGGATCTTAGACTCCCCAGCCTACAAAACTGAAAGAGATAAATTTAATTTTCTTATAAATTACCCAGTTTCGGGTATTCTGTTATAAGGGACAGAATACTGACTAATATAGCTTTTCTATGTCCAGAACATCGATTAGAGATATTAGATTTCTTAGATAGATCCAAGAGTCATATCTTTCTTCATTATTTTTATTCCTTTATTCCCTTCACAGTCAATATCCTCCCCTCCAAAACTACCATTCTGACTTTAACCATCATTAAACAGTTTTGCCTACTTTTGAATTTCCTATAAATGGAATCATAACCAGGTATTCTTGTGTGTGTGGCTTATGTAATCATGTTTATAAGATTCATCCACGTTATCCTGCATAGCAGTAATTTACTATTGCTGTATATTACTCCATTGTAGAAATAACCCATACAGTAGTAAAACATCTATTTATTCTAATGTTGATAGATATGTAAGTTGCTTCTAATTCTTGTCTATTATAAGTAAAACTGCTATGAACATTTCATGCATGTTTTGTAAAATATATTTGTACTCATTACTATTGGAATTGTGGAGTAAAACTGTTAGACCACTAGGGATAGACATTTTTCACTTTCAGAAGGTACCACCAAACAGTTTTCTAATGTGGTTTTACCAATTTTCATTCTTACCAGAAATAAATAACAATAACAACGTAACTGTTAAGTATTTTTTATTATTTTTAATTCAATTTTAATTTCTGTTTCCTCTTAAAGTTCTTGTTAATCCAGTGTGTTTTCTGTCATTTCTGACTAATCTTCTTTTCTCTTGCTGCTGAGACTCTTTAAT
>NW_007739880.1:45279-46451 GCF_000696425.1 Galeopterus variegatus
TTCCAAGCTGCACCTTGTACCTGTTTGACTTCTGCACAATGACAAGCAAAAATGTTTATAAGATCAAGTGTATTTGGACAGCCTGTGAAGGATGTCAATTGTTAAGTACAAACAGTGATGTTTGCTTGGTATAGCTAAGGCTGTCTTGCTAGTGGCTGACTTTTTAATAATACTGTATTATAAACAAAATGCAGTTAAATGTTGATCGCTGGAGCTACTTGAGGTTTTTGCAGCTTTCTGAAACCTATCATAAAATGTAGACTTGCATATTTCCCTTGATATATTTTTGTAGCTCAGTTTATGGATAGTTCATAAATCATCATATATATTTGCAGAATATATATGAATTATAAGCACATATATTTCTTCTCCCACTAAATAATTCTAACAATAATTTAACTAAAGTTCTTCACATGAGTCTGAGATTACTTTTACTTGCAATTATTTTTGATCTAGAATATTAATTCAAGATGTTCTCTATTCTAGCCTTCCCCCAACAGTAAGAACTTCTAAATCATAAGCACATAAACCTAAAACTATCTCAAACAGTAATTTATTGACCACATGCTCAAAAAATATCTATTTCAGGGCTTTAGAAGTAGGCCATAAATATGTAGAACAATAGAGTCTCAAGATAGACTGAAACCCTAGAGGTCATCTAAAGTAAACCAGAAATTCATTGCTTCAGTGTTCTCTATAATCTCAGCCAAGGTTTGAACAATTCCAGAGTGCTCTGAAAAAGTGTAACTGTCTCTCTGTATAAGAAAAATCCTCCTGCAGTAAGTGGTTGCCCTGGTTTTAATTGTACCTTCACGACCAATCAGCCCAGGTTTAATCTTTCTCCCAATGACAACTACAATATTTAAAGACCACTTTCTGATCTTCCCTGTGACTTGCCTTCCTGGTTTATACCCCAGTTCCTTCATCTATCTTTCATACATTGGGTTTTGAATCTCTTCTTGATTGCCATCACTATTTTCTCTATACACTCCAGTTTATGGCAGAGATAAATATTGCAGATGTAGTTTTGAGCTGTTCTTTGAAAGCATGGTTTCATCACTGACACTAGATGTTCTTTGAAGCAGTCTTTTACATTAATATTTTTAGCAAAAAAAAGTATATACTATATTGTTCACTTATGTGAGGATTATTTTTAAAATGTCTTACTTTGT
>NW_007739881.1:0-1823 GCF_000696425.1 Galeopterus variegatus
GTACAATGATTATACTAGAATTATTAGCACATCCATCACCTCAAATGCTTGTTATTTCTTTGTGTTGGCACAGAAAGAGAAATACTACATGTTCTTACAAGGAAACTTTTTGAGGGGATATAAATTTTCTATACCTTGTTTGTGGTGGCAAGTACACAGATGTATGCATTTGTCAAAACTCATCAAACTATACCGTTAACATGGATGCATTTTACTGTATATAAATTATACCTTATTTGATTTAGAAAAACATAAAGCAAAAACTAATGAGTTTAACAAAATATGAAGGCCAATTTCCGTTCAGTGAAGAATACTATAAGCAAAGTTCAAAGAAAGATTAAAGACTGGGAGGGATATTTGCAATGTCTAAAATTAACAAAACATTAACCTAGAATATACAATTAATCTAGAATCTTTTTTGTCCTAATGAGCAAAAAAGCAAAAAAGAAATACCAATAGAGTAGGCAAAAAGCTGCATNTTTGTGCATGAAACAAAATTTATGTACATTGAACCATTAGAAAGCAAAGGTGTTACTACTCATCCACCCATGTGGACAACCTGTGGTTGTTTGGCATCATCATCCTTCCTGATTCTGACTCTGGATTTGTATGCTGCCGATAAGCAATCATTCTCATACATTTATTCATGTATAAGTACTTAGCAAAAAATATGACATACAATTAATTCAGTGAAAAAAAATATTGTGTCAAGTGTGGAATTTTCCACTTGTGGTGTCATGATGGTGCTGAAAAAGTTTTGGATTTTGGAGCATTTTCGATTTTGGAATTTTTGGATTAGGGATGTGCAACCTGTATTAAGATATAAATTCTGTCCCTACTGAACTACAAATTCAATACAATCACAATCAAAATAACAACAAACTTTTTTTTGTAGATTTTTCCTAGCTGATTCTAAAATTCATATGAAAAGTCAAAGAAACGAGACGAACCAAGCCATCCTGAAGCAGAACAAGGTTAGAGGACTCACCCTCCCCAGAAGAATTACTATAAAGCTAAAGCAGTTAAGACAGTATGGTATTGATGAAAGGACAGAAACGGATTAATTAAGCAAAATAGAAAGACTAGAAACAGACTCAGATAAATATAGTCAATAGATTTTTGAGAAAGGTGAAGAGGCAAATTAATGAAAAAAGGATTGTCTTCAACAACTACTGCTGGAACAGTTGGAATCCTTATTTTTTTTAATTTAATTTTATTTTGTCAGTATACAATGTGGTTAATTATTGTGGCCCATTACTGAAACCTCCCTCCCTCCTCCCTCTCCCCGCCCCTCCCAACAACCTCATATCAACTTCAAGGAATTGTAATTGTTGTGTCTTCTTCCCTCCCCCCCAGTTTATTTGTGTATTTATTTATTTATTTTTAGCTCCCACAAATAAGTGAGAACATGTGATATTTCTCTTTCTGTGCCTGACTTGTTTCACTTAATATAACTCTCTCTAGGTCCATCTATGTTGTTGCAAATGGCAGTATTTCATCCTTTTTTTATAGCTGAGTACTATTCCATTGTGTAGTTATACCACATTTTCCATATCCACTCATCTGATGACAGACATTTGGGCTAGTTCCAACTCTTAGCTATCGTAAAGAGCTCTGCGATGAACATTGAGGAACAGGTATACCTTGGACTTGATGATTTCCATCAAGTATTCCTCTGGGTATATTCCCAGCAGTGGGATAGCGGATCATATGGTAGATCTATCCACAATTGTTTGAGGAACCTCCATACCATTTTCCATACGGGCTGCACCATTTTGCAGTCCCACCAACAATGTATGAGAGTTCCTTTTTCTCCGCAACCT
>NW_007739881.1:2380-3059 GCF_000696425.1 Galeopterus variegatus
TAGTTTGATATAGTCCCATTGGTTTATTTTTCCTTTGGTTGCCCGTGCTTTTGGGGTCATAGTCATGAAGTCTGTGCCCAGTCCTACTTCCTGAAGTGTTTTTCCTACATTTTCTTTAAGAAGTTTTATTGTTTCAGGGTATATATTTACTTCTTTAATCCTTTTTGAGTTGATTTTTGTATACGGTGAGACATATGAGTCTAGTTTCATTCTCCTGCATATGGATATCCAGTTATCCCAGAACCATTTGCTGAAGAGGCAGTCTCTTCTTTTCCCTCAAGAACAGGAACTAGACATGGATGCCCACTCTCACCACTCCTATTCAACATAGTGTTCGAAGTACTAGCCAGAGCAATCAGAGAAGAGAAGGAAATAAAGGGCATCCAGATTGGAAAAGATGAAGTCAAACTGTCCCTGTTTGCAGATGACATGATTCTATATATCAAACAGCCTAAAGCCTCTACAAAAAAACCTCTTAGAATTGATAAATGATTTCAGCAAAGTTTCAGGATACAAAATCAACACACAAAAATCAGTAGCATTTCTATTCTCCCATAGTGAACAGGCAGAAAGAGAAATCAAGAAAGCTTGCCCATTTACAATAGCCACCAACAAAAAAAAAAACTTAGGAATAGAGTTAACCAAGGATGTGAAAAATCTCTATAATGAGAACTACAAA
>NW_007739881.1:3707-8134 GCF_000696425.1 Galeopterus variegatus
TTCAGCAAAGTTTCAGGATACAAAATCAACACACAAAAATCAGTAGCATTTCTATTCTCCAGTAGTGAACATGTAGAAAGAGAGATCAAGAAAGCTTGCCGATGTACAATAGCCACCAAAAAAAAAAAAAAACTTAGAAATAGAGTTAACCAAGGATGTGAAAAATCTCTATAATGAGAACTACAAACCACTGCTGAGAGAAATTAAGGAGGACACAAGAAGATGGAAAGATACCCCATGCTCTTGGATTGGAAGAATCAACATTGTGAAAATGTCCGCACTACCCTAAGTGATCTACAAATTCAATGCAATCTCCATCAAAATTCCAATGACATTTTTCTCAGAAATGGAAAAAACTATCCAGACATTTCTATGGAATAACAAAAGACCATGCATAGCCAAAGCAAATCCGAGCAAAAAACAAACAAACAAAAAAGCTGGAGACATAACACTACCTGACTTTAAACTATACTGCAAAGCTAAAATAACCAAGACAGCATGGTACTGGCATAAAAACAGACACACTGATCAATGGAATAGAATAGAGAATCCAGAAATCAAGTCACACACCTACAGCCATCTGATCTTTGACAAAGGCACACTGTGGAATCCTTATTTTTAAAAAATATAAAAAAAATACCTCAACATACACCTTGTACCTTATTCAAATGTTAACTCCTAATATATTATAGACATAAATGCAAAATGTAAAACTATACAGTTTCTAGAAAAAAAGCATAGAATAAAGCAGAATCTGTAAAACCTTGTTTTTGGTAATAAGTATTTTTACGTGACATGAAAAGCAATATCCATAAAAGAAAAAGATAACTTGATAATTAGGACTTCACCAAAATTTAAAACATGATTTGCAAAGGATGCTGTTAAGAGAATGAAAAGACAAGCTACAGACTGGGAGAATATATTCACTAATCACACATCTGATAAAAGGCTTGTATCCAGAATACATTAAAACCTCTTAAAACTCAATAATAAGGGGAAAAACTCTACAATGACAAAGCAAATAACTATTTTTTTTAAATGTAACAAAATATCTGAACAGACACTTCACCAAAGGAAATATACAGACTGTAAATAAGCATAAAAAAGACTATCAACATCCTTAGGCAAAAGGAAAATACAAATTTAAACCAAAATGAGATATCATTACATACCTGTTAGAATAGTTGAAAATAAAACAAATTAATAAACCTGACAAATCAAAATTTGGTAAAGATGTATGTAGAGCAATAAGAATTCTTCTTCATTGATAATGAGAATCAAAATGATATAACCACTTTAGAAAACAGTGTGGCAAGTTCTCGTAAAGTCAAACATATAGGCGCTCTGCTCATTCCCATTCCAGACATCCACATCCTCTCGCACAGTGCCAGCCGTATCCCCAAGACACGGTGGTGAAGGTCAGAGTAAATAGATTTGGCTGTATTCAGTGCCTGGTCACCACAGCTGCTTTTAACCGGCAAAGTGGATATTGTTACCATAAATGACCCCTTCACTGACATCAACTACATGGTCTACATGTTCCAGTATGATTCCACCCATGGCACGTTCCATGTCACAGTCAAGCCAGAAAACAGGAAGCTTGTCATCAATGGGAAGGCCATGACCATCTTCCAGCAGTGGGATCCTGCCAACATCAAATGGGGTGACGCTGATGCTGAGTATGTCATGGAGTCCACTGGTGTCTTCACTGCCTTAGAGAAGGCTGAGGCTTATTTGAAGGATGGAGCCAAAAGGGTCATCATTTCTGTCCCTTCTGTTGATGCCCCCATGTTTGTGATGGGTGTGAACAACAAGACTTATGAAAATACCCACACAATCATCAGCAACGCCTCCTGCACTACCAACTGCTAAGCCTCCCTGGCCAAGGTTATCCATGACAACTTTTGCATCATCGGGGAACTCATGACCACTGTCCACACCATCACTGCCATCCAGAAGATGGAAAACTGTGGCATGATAGCCATGGGGCTCTCCAGAACATCATCCTTGCATCTACAGCTGCTGCCAAGGCTGTGGGCAAGGTCAGCCCTCAGCTGAATGGGAAAGGTCACTGGCATGGCCTTCCATGTTCCCACTGCCAACATGTCTGTCATGGATCTGACCTGCCATCTGCAGAAAGCTGCTAAATATGAAGACGTCAAGAAGGTGGTGAAGAAGGCATCAGAGGGCTCCCTAAAGGGCACCTGGACTACACTGAGGACCCGATTGTCTCCACCAAGTTTAACAGTGACTTGTACTCTTCCACCTTCGATGCTGGGGCTGGCATTGCCCTCAATGAGCACTTTGTTAAGCTCATTTCCTGGTATGACAATGAATATGGCTACAGAAACAGGCTGGTGGACCTTACGGTCCACATGGCCTCTCAGGTGTAAGAGCACCCAGGACCACCAGCCACAGCGAGAGCACAAGAGGAAGAGAGAAGCCCTCAGCTACTGGGGAGGCCCTGCCCCGACTCAGTCCCCCAACACACTGAGAATGTCTGCTCCTTGACATTTCCATTCCAGACCCCCTGAAGAAGGGGAGGGGCCTAGCATGCCCTACCTAGTCATGTACCATCAATAAAAGTCTCTTGTATGCAAATAAATAAATAAAATAAAGTCAAACATATACTTATCATATGACCCAGCAATCCCATGCCTAGGTATTCACTCAACTGAATTGAAAATTCATTTTCAGACAAAAACTAGTAATCCATTAGATGTCTATTGGGGATAATTTTACTCCCCAGGTGACATCTGACAATGCCTAGAGACATTTTTGTTACTCACAATTGTGAGAGTGTGGAATGCCTGTAATAGGTAGAGGACAGGGATGCTGTTAAACATCCTGGAATGCTCAAAATAACCGCCCTCCCAGTCCCAACAAATAATTACCTGGCCCAAAAGGTCAATAGCATAGAAGTTGAGAAAGCCTGTTGAATAGAAATGTCTGTAACAGCTTGATTCATAATTGCCAAAAACTTGAAATAACCAAGATGTCTTTCAGCAGGTGAATGTATAAACAAACTGTGGTAAATCTGATGGAATGCCACTCAGAAATAAAAACAAAATATTGATATACACAACAGTGTGAATAAATCTTAAATGCATTTTGCTAAAGGAAAGAACCAGACTGAAAAGTTTACGTGTTGTACGATTCCATTCATATGACATTATAGAAAAGACAAAACTATAGGGAAGAAAACAGTACAGTGGTTTCCAGGATTTGGGGGAAAGAAAGGAGTTAACTATAAAGGGGATTCACAAAAGAACTTTTAGGGTGGTGGAACTATTCAGTATGATGAGTGGTGGTGGATATAGGATTCTACGCATTTGTCAAAACAAAAAACTTCATACCATAAAGAGTAAACTTTACTGTATGCAAATTTAGAAAAATCAATCAGGATGTTTGGAGATCCCAGGATACAACGCCAATTCTCTCAAATGAATCTAACTGGATTGCAAATTAAATGTAATGATTCATTTCAATAAAAGCAGTAGGGAGAAAGATGAGTTGACCTAAATAACTTTGGGAAACAGTGCTTTTATTGGACTCTAAGACTGAAAACAAACAGAATTGTACATAAACACTGCACTTTAGTTTTAAATTTGTTTCTCATGTGGTTATTGTTTAGCAATGCTGAGCTTAGTTTACACATAGAACAAACAAGAAATTGCATTGATAAGAATGGGAGGTAGATCTGTCATTATTAGACTAAGAAGGTAAAAATAAGAAAGAGCATATAAGGACAGAATAAACTTTGTTGCTGAAATAGAGTTGAATATATCAGTATGAACTCATGATTACTTTAACATATACATACAGAGACATAAAGAAAGAAATGTATATGTACATGTGTTAGTTAACAAACACATACTTCCTATCTCTATCCACTGAGAATCCCTAGAGGCAGTGACACCTCAGTAGCAATGTGCACAATCAGCAACCAGATCTTACTTTCTAAATACCATTTTTCACTAAAAAGAATCAGGGCTCCCTGGAGACAAATGATAGTAGTTCTGGGCCAGGGGACATATTAGCGCTTCAACGTACATAAAACAAAACTGACAAAAATTAAAATAGAACTAGAAAACATCCACAGTGTTTTATATATTATATGTTACAATTTTTATGGTGTTACTCTGTATATGTATGCATTCACATGTTGGAACACTCAATATTTCTTTATTAGCAAGTGTTAGACCAAATAAACAGCAAATCATTAAGGATATGAAATATTTGGACTACTCTATTAACCTACTTGATCTAATTTACATTTATTTGCATTATGAACAGTGGAGACCAGAATACATCAAAATGGCATGTCTGGAGTACAGGAGGAAATTTTTTTTAGCCAAGAATTCTATGTCTGGTGAAACTACCTTTCAAAAATAAAGTTAAAATAAAAACTTTTTTGTTTTAAAAAA
>NW_007739881.1:9506-12759 GCF_000696425.1 Galeopterus variegatus
AAATTTTGTTATAGAGATGGATAGGTAAAATAGTAGAGATACATAAAAAGGTTCTGATATTAACAGATTTTGTTTAGATTAGTCTAAAGTGTAATTGTTTTTAATAGTAGTACAAAATATAATAAAACATTATAGTTAAGTTTCATTATAAAAATCATGTTATAGACATTGTGATTTGGGTTAAAAATTAGAATAATTAGTATAAAACATTAAATTGTTAAATATAAGTATAAGTAAGATTTAACAATATAAGTATAAATAAGATTTAATAGGAGTTTAAAATATAAGTTTATGTGTAAGTTTAAAAGGTTAGGATTTATGATTCAAACCAAAGGTCTGACGTCTTTAAGCCAGGCATGCTGCTATTGTATGGTTTCCTGGCCACAAGCCACAGGCTTTGGGGTGAACTATATTGATGCATAAGTAGGTGTTTTTGTCACAGCATGAGTACTTTGGAACATTATGATTTTTCTTTTTCTATAAGATGAAATAAGAAATGTTTTGATTAAAAAATAAATCATCATGTAAAAGATTAAGTAAAACATATAAATAAAGCAAGATTCATGTGGTTGTTGTCTGCACTTGCACTAGACATCTGTGGTCCGTATCTTTCTTTTTTCACCCAATCCACACCACCTATTCAGGTCCAATGAATCCTGCAGAGCTGGTCTCTGGCACAGCATATTTTCAGTAAAGTAAATGCTAAAAGGAAATCTGGAAGACTTAAGAAAAATGACACCAAACAGCAATTCAGACATATAGAAAGGAATGAAGGGCACCAGTAAACTAAGCCAAACGAAAAATGTATACACTGCATGACTCCATTTATATGACATTCTAGAATAAGCAAAAGTAACTTTAGTAACAGAAAACAGATCATTGGTTGCCCGGGCCTGGGAATCAAAGGCAGAAATTGATTGCAAAAGGTCACAAGGAAACATATATGTGTGTGTGTTTTACATTTTTTTCTTAAGTTTAAATTTATTTTTTCTTAATTGACACATAATAATTGTATATATTTATGGGGTACAGTGTGCTATTTAGATACCTGTATACAGTGTACAATGATTATACTAGAATTATTAGCACATCCATCACCTCAAATGCTTGTTATTTCTTTATGTTGGCACAGAAAGAGAAATACTACATGTTCTTACAAGGAAACTTTTTGAAGGGATATAAATTTTCTATACCGTGTTTGTGGTGGCAAGTACACAGATGTATGCATTTGTCAAAACTCATCAAACGATACCATTAACATGGATGCATTTTACTGTATATAAATTATACCTTATTTGATTTAGAAAAACATAAAGCAAAAACTAATGAGTTTAACAAAATATGAAGGCCAATTTCTGTTCAGTGAAGAATACTATAAGCAAAGTTCAAAGAAAGATTAAAGACTGGGAGGGATATTTGCAATATCTAAAATTAACAAAACATTAACCTAGAATATACAATTAATCTAGAATCTTCTTTGTCCTAATGAGCAAAAAAGCAAAAAAGAAATACCAATAGAGTAGGCAAAAAGCTGCATATGTGAAAAAGAGGGTCCTCATCACTACTAAAAAGTAACACAAATTTCAAATTACCAGACTTAAGCTATTGAGTTTTCCTGGAAGGCCCATAAATTGATTCCACCATTCTGCAAAGTAGTCAAGAAGTACTTAGTGAAATTTTATGTACATCTGACCTACAAAACATTCTTCTAGTAATACAAGGTGTCAGTCATAGAAGATAAGATGAATAAAATTTGGTATATGCATAACATGAAATTCTGGGCAACAGTCAAAAGAATACAATTATATGCATATATAGTAAAATTCATAAATCATAAGAAAAATAGTGTTGAGTAGAAAAATATATTAAATTGAATAAGATAATGCAATATGATTTACATAAACTAAAAACATGTGAATGCATACATATACAGAGTAACACTGTATAGTTTCTAAAGATATGTTTAACTCAAAGTCTCATTATGGGTATGAGTGGAGAGGAATGTCAGTGGAGATGAGGAATCAGGTACAAAAGCTAACTACAGAACAATAAAAGAAGAGAGGTCTTGCACATATTGACAGCAGAAGAGTATGATTAACTCTCCATATAAAATAAAAAAGTGTGTTCTTGCTTCTTAACACTTTTGTGATGTTGAGTTAATATCTTTATATATGAGCTATTACTCCTTTCTCAAATAATAGCCTAAGCTATGAAAACCACAGTAGTATTGTAAGCATGTGCTTTAGATTACTTTCTTTTTTCATATAAGATGGATACAGCATTCCTGGGGGGACATCAAAGGCTCATTTCATCATCACTCTAAAAAGCATAAGTTTATTTTTCATGGTGTGTGTCACGCTTCCAAGATCCATCTTGTTTTAAATTGAAAAATAAGTCAAGAATCATAACTCAGTTTAGTTGAACATTATGAAGTAATAACGTCTGCCATTTCAGAATAATTGTTTGGTGACCACTGAATAAGTTTATCTTATGTTGTCTAACAATAATCTATTCACAATCCCTTTAGAGGTCTATTTTCTACCTGAGCTTGCACCCACTTTTACTCTTTTCAAAAATAGTAGACACATTTGTTTCCATGTGCAATTATTCTTAGGTAAAATTCTATTAGTAACAGTTTTTTTTTTTTTTTAAAACAATGTCATCATGAAGCTCTTCTGTTGTGGTAGATAAGACAAACATCAATAGCTATAAAAAAAAGCGATGTGCTATAAATGACACTCCGTCTAATGACATTTCATCAGAAGATGAAGAAATTTTTTATTCCTAAAGAAAGGCATCAGAGAAGCTTTAGAGAAGAAACAACATTTGAGCTGGACCTTGAAATTAAAGAGGATTCAGATATTCTAAGACAGAGAGGCAATATATTCCATATTAAAGAATAAAGAGAGGTAGGAAAGTGATGAGTACGTAAAGGAACTGCAGGTACTCCGTTTACACAACATGTTATACCATATAGGGAGCCATGTGAAATAAGACAGCAAAATTTAAAATTAAGTTAAAGTACAGATTATATATAAAGAATTTGAACTGTATTATGTACAGATTCAGTAAAAGGCCTTACCTTTTAAGGGCATATCAGGACCAAATTTGGAATATTAATCAGCTGCATGGGAAGAGCACAAAGAAATGAAATGAAATGAAATGAAATAGGGAGATTGATCAGAAAGTTATAGCAGTTGTTCAATTAATAGATAACAAGAGCCCAAAATAGGGTAGATAGTATGTAAGTGAA
>NW_007739881.1:13379-14393 GCF_000696425.1 Galeopterus variegatus
AGCAGTTGTTCAATTAATAGATAACAAGAGCCCAAAATAGGGTAGATAGTATGTAAGTGAAGAGAAAAAGATATAATGTACATAGAGAATATTTTCTAGGAAATGGTAAGCAATTGGGTGAAGGAGAGAAGAAATAAAAAAGTTAAAATGACCGATCTTTTTTTAGTCTGACTAGTAATATATTGTATTAATTAATAGGAAGAAGAAAAAGGAGAAAGATCAGGTTTCACGAAAGATAAGGAAATGCATTATGCACATAATGAGTTTGAAGTGTCTAAGATTCTTTTAAAGAGTAATGTTCAAAGGGCAATTGTATTGGTTAAGGTAATGATAGCTGCTGTAATAGAAAAACCTTGAACTCTAAATGCCTTAACACAATGAACGTTTATTTCTTGCTCATGTAAGTCTAGTAAGGGCATGCAGGAGGAAGGGAGTCAGCTCCACAGTAATTTAGGAACCTTGGCTGGAAGTCTCTACCATCTTTAACATATGGCTTCCAGTGAGTCATTGGGCATTATAATACAGTCACCAGACAGGAGGAGAGAGAAGAGAGAAGGCACACCAATTCTTAACCATGTAAAACTAAAAGCGCTACTTACCAATTCTGCTCCAAATCCCTTAGCAAAACCAGTTATTTAGCCACACTTAAGTGCAATGTGAAGGTGAAAACTGAGGTAACTGGTTGGGTAGCTATGTCCTGCCACCAACTCCCAAATTCAAAAGGAGATATGTATCTTTGAGGAATGGCTCATCATAGAAGGGTTAAGCAAGAGAATGTAACTAAAAGGTGAGAAGAGGTCAGAAATAGCGATTTAATCTTGACAGATATATTCTTAAATTACATCACAGTTCATAAGGAAATATGACATTCCAAAGGAGAAAGTACAGAAAGAGTACAGTCCAAATATAGATTACAGGAGATCATGTACTTTTCGAAGTAAAATTTAGAAGAGGAAATAAGACTCATAAAATAATTGCCACTAAGCATAGAGAGGGATTTCAAGAAAGCAGAAG
>NW_007739881.1:15809-16346 GCF_000696425.1 Galeopterus variegatus
GAAATAAGACTCATAAAATAATTGCCACTAAGCATAGAGAGGGATTTCAAGAAAGCAGAAGTGATAAACAAGGATCAGCAAAGAAAAAAATGAATGGGAATTGATGACTATGAGACCATTAATTATATCGTTTTATAATAATGTGAATTTAATAGTTGTGAGAGCAGAAACTATATGAAAAGGGATGAAAGAATAAGTGAACTGTGAGAAACTTCAGGCCATGAAAATACTAATCTTTACAGATAATAACTTAAGAAAAAAGAGAGTGTGCAAAAGAATGTTGAATGTTGAAGACATGGTGGGTTGGAGAGAAGGTTGTTGGGCTGGCAAGTTGGAATTCCACGATAACATTTAAGTTTGAAGATAAAGATCCAGTTGAAGAGATGAGTTTAATGATGTAGCTATAAACTGTATGACTGATGAAGCAAGGTCACAGACAGAGTGAAGAAAAGGATTGGGAGAACAACTGGGGTAAATAATAAAGCTAAGAAAAAGTGATCAAATGAACAACAAAATCCTCACAAGATGTGAGTATAC
>NW_007739881.1:17756-21064 GCF_000696425.1 Galeopterus variegatus
CCCCCCCGCCCCCTCCCCCTGTCCCACTTCTGGTAACCTGAGTTCTGTTCTCTCATTTTGAAAGTTCACAGTATTATTGCAATTGTTGTACCTTTCTTTTTGTTTTATTTATTTATTTATTAGCTCCGGCTTATAACTGAGGACATGCAGTATTCCCCTTACTGTGCCTGGCTTATTTCACTTAACACGATTTTCTAAGATCATCCATTTTGCTGCGAATGTTAGTATTTCTTTTTTTATGGCATGGTACTATTCCACTGTGTATTTTCCTTACCACATTTTCCCTACTGAATCATGTGATGATGGACACTTAGGTTGGATCCAACTCTTGGCTATTTAATTATAGCTGTGATAAACATTGGGTACAGGTATCCCTCACACATGATGATATCCATTCCTTTGGTATATACCCAGCAGTGAAACTGCTGTATCATATGACAGTTCTATGTGTAGTTGTTTGAGAAAACTCCATACTGTTTTTCATGGTGGCTGCACCAATTTACAGTCTCAACACAGTTTAGGAGGGTTCCCCTTTCTCTGCATCTTCATCAGCATTTATTATTCTCTATCTTTTTGACAATAGCCATTTAACTGGGGTGATATGATATCTCAATGTGATTTTGATTTGCATTTCCCTGATGCTCAGTGGTGTTGAGCATTTTGTTTTTCATGTGTCAGTTGGCCATCTGTAGATCTTCCTATGAGAAATGCCTATTCAGCTCCTTTACCCATTTTTTAACAGGGGTTAGTTTGTTTGTTTTACTGTTAAGTTGTATGTGTTACTTGTATATTCTGGAAATTAATCCTTTGTCAGATGCATAGTTTGCAAATATTTTCTCCCACTCTGTAGATTTTCTTTCCATTCTGTTAATTCTTTCTTTTGCTCTGCAGAAGCCTTTTAGTTTGACATGATTCCATCTGCCTTTTGGTGTCTGTGCTTTGGGGGTCATACTCATAAAGTCTTTGCCCAGTCCTACTTCCTGAAGTGTTTCCCCTATGTTTTCTGTTAGGAGTTTTATACTTTCTGGTCCTGTACTTAAGTCTTTAATCCATTTTGAGCTGCTTTTGATATATGGTGAGAGGTATGGATCTAGTTTCATTCTTGTACATACAGACGTTCAGTTTTTGCAGCACCTTTTATTGAATAAGTAGTTTTTTTCCCCAGTTCTTGGTGCCTTTGTCAAAGATCAGTTGCCTATAACTACATGGATTGATTTCCAGGTTTTCTATTCTGTTCCATTAGACCAAGTGTCTGTTTTTATGCCAGTACCATGCTGTTTTGGTCATAGCTATATAGTATAATTTGAAGTCAGGCAGTGTTATGCCTCTGGCTTTATTTTATTTTATTTTATTTGGCTCAGAGTTGCTTTGGCTATTTGGGGTCTTTTGTTGTTCCATATGAATGTTAGGATTGGTTTTTATATTTGTGTGAATAATGTCATTAGTATTTTGATGGGAATTGTATTGAATCTTTTGATCACTTTGGGTAGTAAGGACAATTTCACAAGTTAATTTTTCAAATCCAAGAGAATGGAATGTCTTTCCATCTTTTTTGTGTCCTTTTTAATTTCATTCAACTTCGTAGTTTTCATTGTAGAGATCTTTTGCTTCCTTGGTTAAATTTATTCATAGGTATTTTATTTTTTGACGACTATTGTAAATGGGCTAGCCTTCTTGATTTCTTTTTCTGCTAGTTCATTTTTGGAGTATAAAAACACTACTAATTTTTGCATGTTGATTTTGTATCCTGCAAATTTACTGAAATCATTTATCAACTCTAAGAGTTTTGTTGTAGAGTCTTTAGGTATTCTATTAGTAGGATCATGTGATTTGCAAACATGGAAAATTTAACTTCATCTTTTCCAATCTGCATGCCCTTTAATTCTTTCTCTTACCTTATTGCTCTGGGTGGTACTTCTAATACTGTGTTAAACAGGAGTGGCGAGACTGGGCATGCTTGTCTTTTTCCTGTTCCATTTAGAATGTTATTGGCAGTGGGTTTGTCACAATGGCTTTCGCTGTGTTGAGATACTTCCTTCTCTACCTAATTTGCTAAGAGTCTTTATCATGAAGGTATATTGAATTTTTTCAAATGCTTTTCCTGCATCTACTGAGATAATCGTATGGCTTTTGTCCTTGATTCTGTTGATATGGTTTATCACATTTATTGAGTTGTGTATATTGAACCAACCTTGCATCCCTGGGATGAATCCCACTTGATTGTGGTGTATAATTTTTTTATGTGTTGCTGTATTCTGATTGCTAATATTTCATTAGGATTTTTGCATCTGTGTTCATCAAAGGCATTGGCATGTAGTTTTCTTTTTTTGTTGTATCTATGTCTGGTTTGGTATCAGGGTGATGCTGGCCTCAAAGAATGAGTTTGGGAGAATGGCCTCTGTTTCAACTTTGTGGAATAGTTTGAAGACTATTGGTTTTAATTCCTCTTTAAAGGTTTGGTAGAATTCAGCAGTAAACCCATCCAGTCCTGGGCTTCTCTGTGTTGGGAGACTGCTCATTGCTGCTTCAGTCTCCTTGCATGTTATTTGTCTGTTAAGTTTTTCTATTTCTTCTTCATTCGGTCTTGGTAGTTTGTATGTGTCCAGAAATTTATCCATTTCCTCCAGGTTTTCAAATTTGTTGGTGTATAGTTGTTTATAATAGTCTCTAATGATTCTTTGTATTTCTGTAGTATCAGTTTTAATGTCTCCTTTATTTCTAATTTTTATCAGGGTCTTCTCTCCTTTTTTTAATTAGCCTAGCTAATGGACTGTCTATTTTGTTTATCTTATCAAAAAACAACTTTTTTTTCATTGATCTTTAGTATCTTTTTTTTGGTTTTTATTTCATTCTGTTCTGCCCTGATCTTAATTATTTCTTTCCATCTACTAATTTGGGGGTTGGATTGTTCTTGTTTTTCTAGTTTTTTGAGGTGTAGCATTAGGTAGTTTATTTGAAATCCTTCTATCATTTAATGTAAGCATTTATTGCAATAAACTTCCCCCTTAGTAGTGCTTTTGCAGCATCCCACAAGTTTGGGTATGATGTGTCTTTAGTTTAATTAGTTTCAAGAAATTTTTGGATTTCTTGTTTAGTTTCTTCTTGGACCCATATGTCATTGAGGAACATGTTGTTTAATTTCTTTCTGTTTGTGTAGTTTTCAGAGTTTTGCTTGTTATTGATTTCTAGTTTTAAGCTGTTGTGGTCTGAAAATATACTGAAATTACTTCAATTTTTAAAAATCTGTTGAGGCTTGATTTGTGACATAATAAGTGTTCTAACCTGGAGAATATTTCATGCACTGATGA
>NW_007739881.1:21137-22262 GCF_000696425.1 Galeopterus variegatus
TTTGTGTAGTTTCCAGAGTTTTGCTTGTTATTGATTTCTAGTTTTAATCTGTTGTGGTCTGAAAATATACTGAAATTACTTCAATTTTTAAAAATTTGCTGAGGCTTGATTTGTGACATAATAAGTGTTCTAACCTGGAGAATATTTCATGCACTGATGAGAAGAACATATATTCTGTGGTTGTTGCATGAAATGTCCTGTAGATATCTGACAAGCCCAATGGGTCTAAAGTAATTTAAATCCTGCATTTCTCTGTTGATTTGTTGCCTAGATGATTTGTCCAATGCTGAGAGAGGGTTGTTCAGGTTTTTATCACATTTTATTTTATATTATCACATTTGGGCCTATGTCTTTCCTTACATGTGATAGTGTTTGATTTATATGTCTAGGTTGGGTACATATATATTTATGATTGTTATGTCTTCATATGGATAGATCCCTTTATCATTATACAATGGCCTTCTTTGTCTCCTTTTATATTTTTGGTTTAAAGTCCACTTTACCTGATATACGAATAGCTACCCCTGCTCATTTTTGATTTCCATTTGTATGGCATATCTTTCTTCATCTCTTCACTCTTAGTCTGTGCATGCCTTTACAGGTGAGTCTCTTGTAGACAGCATATAGTTGGGTCTAGCTTTTTAATCCAATGAGCCAGTCTGTCTTTTGAGTGGGGAATAATCTATTCACAGTCAGTGTTGTTACTGAAAGGTATTGTCCTACTCTTGGCATTTTATTGATTTTCATTTAGATTTGTTAAATATCTTTTGTTTCTTTCTTTCCCTTTTATTGTGTCTTNTCTTCCATGTTTGTTGGTTTTTGGAGATGGTAAGATACAATTTCTTTCTCTTTCTGGTTTGTGTTTTTGTTCTACCAGTGGGTTTTTTTCTTTCTTGTGCATTCATGGTAATGATTATCATGATTATCTAGATGCAGGACTCCTTTGAGGCCTTCTTTGTAGAGTGGGTCATGTGGTGGTGAACTCTTGTAGCTTTTGTTTATCTGAGAAATTCATTATTTCTCCTTCATTTTGAAGGATAGCCTTCCTGGGTATAGTATTCTTGGCTGACAGTTTTTTTTTTTTTTTTCTTTTAGTATTTTGAGTATATCATCCCATTGTCTTCT
>NW_007739881.1:23015-30004 GCF_000696425.1 Galeopterus variegatus
CATTTTGAAGGATAGCCTTCCTGGGTATAGTATTCTTGGCTGACAGTTTTTTTTTTTTTTTCTTTTAGCATTTTGAGTATATCATCCCATTGTCTTCTGTCCTGTACAGTTTTTATTGAGAAGTCTGCTGTTAGTCCAATGAGGACTCCCTTATAGGTGATTTGATGCTTTTCTCTTATTGTTTTTAGGACTCTCTCTTTGTCTTTGATTTTTGCCAGTTTGAACAAAATATGCATTTGTGGGGACCTTTTTGAATTTAATCTATTTTGGGATCTTTAACCCTCCTGAATCTGAAGGTCTGTGTCTCTCCTCCCTGGGAACTTTTCCTCTATTATTTCATTGACTATGTTCTCAATGTTTTTTCCTTTCTCCTCCCTTGAGGAATACAGATGATTCAGGTACTTGTGCACTTAAACTTGTCTGCTATTTCTCTTAGATTTTCTTCATTTTTAAAAAAATTCTCTTTTCTCTCCTTTTTTGGTCTACCTGAGTTATTTTGAATAGAGTGTCTTCAACATCAGAAATTCTTCCTTCTGCTTGCTCTAGCCTTCTGCTTAAGCTCTCATTTGTGTTTATTATTTTGTTGAATGACTCCTTCAGTTCCATTAGTTCTGCTACATTCTTTTTTAAAGTATTAATCTCTTTGTAAATTCTCTCCTTCATATCCTAGATAGTTTTACTCAGGTCATTGTGTTCTCTAACTGCATTTCTTCTTGTATCTCATCGAGTTTCCTTAAGAGAGTTGTTACTTGGAATTCCTTTTCAGTCATTTCAAGGGTTTCCTGCTCTATGAGGTTTGGTACTTGAGAGTGTATTCCTTTGGTGGACTCTTATTTTCTTGTTTTTTTGTGTTTCTAGTATCTCTGCATTGATGTTTGGTCATCTAGTAGAGCAGTTGCTTCTTCTATTATTCTATTTCCTGGACTCTGCTGTGTTGGGTCTGCCGCCAGCAGCTGACCCGTACAGCCCTAGCCTCGTTTCCTTCAGTGGGTGAGCGAACGGCCCGGGATTCCTCTTTCCTTCTGGTCCCCTTTTGGAGAAGACAGGGGAAGAGAGCCGTGAAGAGAGGTGAGCATACCACCAGCCCCAAACCAGCCCAGTTAAAGGACACTCAGACGTAGGTGGGGGTTCTGTCAAGCAATTCCGTTTATTAACACACAAGCATTGGCTTTTAAAGGTAAATGGCAAAGGCAGATTTTTTACATCCTCCAATCATCTTAAGGGTTAAGAGCATGCATCCTGTCTCAATACCTAGCTATTGCAATTATGCAGTGTTCACAAGTGTGGCCAATAAGGGCTAAGGCAAGGTTCCCGCAGAGACTCCCGCTTTGCTTTCTCCTGGCGCCGTCTTAGGCTGCCACGTTAATCCACTTGTAATGTCACTTTAAGGTGGTGTTAGTTTTTCAAAGGCCCAACACTGCTGGTGATGCTCCTTGTGTCAATGCAGTCAAGTGGTTGGTGGTATGCCTGCACATCAGCATGGGATGCTGTGGTTGCAGACCACCCTCGGGGTGACAATGGTTTTGGTGAGTTGCCCATGTGGCAGTGGTGGTTTCCATGGTGGCTAGCTGCATGCATGATAATGGTGGGTGCCTGGTGTTGCCAATGGTGGCAGCTACTGCAGCAGTAGTGGTTATAGCAGCCACCTGCTAGGCTGTTGTGTCCACAGCAGCCGCCTGTGCAGCTACAGTGTCTGCAGTGGCAGTGAGGTTACCTTGTGGGGGCAGCAAGGGCGCTGGTGGCTTCAATTGCCTCCCTCATGTCTGTGATGTCTGCAGCAGCAATAGAGTTACCTCATTGGGGCAGCAGTGGCACCAGCACCTACAACTGCCTCCCTCATGTCTGCAGTATTCTTGGCAACAGTCTGATTATTTTCCAGTGGTGGCTGCAGTGCCAATGGCTACAGTCATCTCCCTCACATCTTCAGTGTCCTTAGCAACAGAGGGGTTAACTCATTGTGGCAGCAATGGCTGTGGTGGTTGCAGCTGCCTCCCTTGCATCTACAGAGTCCATAGCTGCAGCAATAGGCTACCTGCAGGATTGCTGCCCTGCAATGAGCTATTCTGCAATGATCAATGATTCTGGGCCTGGACAATGGATCCAGCAACTGTGTTTCAATCTTCTTCTGTGGGAGAAACATGCCCAGGTCACCTCTAGTCCACCATCTTTTTGGATGATAAATTCTCAATAAATCAAATACTTAAATATAAAATATGAAGAATGTGCATATTACTAAACAAACCATGAAAACTATTTTAAAATAACCTCACCTAGAAGCCATTTTGTTTACCATAAACAGAAAAACT
The DNA here is from genome assembly GCF_000696425.1 of Galeopterus variegatus. Lineage (NCBI taxonomy): Eukaryota > Metazoa > Chordata > Mammalia > Dermoptera > Cynocephalidae > Galeopterus > Galeopterus variegatus. The sequence continues at coordinate 25,322 of NW_007739881.1, forward strand.
AGAACAAAATTACATTTAAGAAATCATGAATGGCAAAATCCTACAGAGATTATATCAAAAGACAAGAAAACTGAGAAAAAATATTGGCAAATATTATCCTAGGCAATGTGCAAGTCTTCAAATCCCTCAAAGATACACTCTCAAAAGAAAAATGAAAGGTTACTAGAAGACCCATTACCCTCTATGTTTTTGTTGCTCTCTGTTTTTTCAAGAATATTGGATTTGTGCCATTGAAGAATACCTATAATTCTCTATCAGGTCCTGGTGGTTATGTATCAAAGCATAACTCGGTACATAACTCTTAGGCACAGTAAAGTTATGGAGTATTTTGTGATTGCACAAACATGCCTTGATGCCTTATTGGTATTCATAGCTTCTCTAGAGTATGTGGTGTTCAGGCACACTGGAGAGGGTCAGTCCTTATTATTCAGACTAGATCATTGGCAGCTTTCCTCTCATTCATCTTCTGGGAAAACCCTGTGTGTCACAGAAGAAATGGTAATGTGCTCAAATTTCCTTCTGTAGCTCATCCAAAGACCTGAAAATTCTGAATGGCATTTGGCCCAACACCAGAAATTTTATTCCCCATTAATTTTGCCTTTCCTGAGACTTTTGTTCATTTCAAAATATATACCCCCAAATCATATGAAGATCAAGTACCAAAATCAATGCCAATGTCCCTAGACCTTCTTTTTGAATCAGGTTCTTTGAGCATTTAGTTCCTTTTCAAAACATCAATTCAAAATCTTTGTATTTTGAGATGATTTTCCCATTTTAACTCCTTTGAGCCTCTGTGATTTTATAAATAGTGTCCTTGTTATGATCTGCTTCTGGCTCTCCTCACAGGGACTTTGCTGTGAGTCTCGGAGTAGAGCAGTCTATTTTTGTGCTCTCCTGAGAAGACTCGTCCACTAGCCCCCCTCATTGCGAGTTGGTTCCGGGCTGTCGGCTGCCTGTTGTTTTGATGTCTCTCTCCATTAACTAACTCTTGCCTTTCCACCACTGAGCTTCAGTTTCTTGTCTACTGCCTTCCTCATTACAGCCCTTGGCTTATTACTTCAGTCTTTTTGATGTCTCTCTCCATTAACTAACTCTTGCCTTTCCACCACTGAGCTTCAGTTTCTTGTTTACTGCCTTCCTCATTACAGCCCTTGGCTTATTACTTCAGTCCGTGTGTCAACAGAATCCTTGGCAACTTCCTCTGTCATCTTTTGAGCCTCCTTCTCCATAGATTGCTCTTCACCAGTCTGGCTTTCCAAAGATAGCCTGTCAGCAGCTCAAGGTGTCCCAGACTGTGCTCATTTTAATCATTATTAAGAGAGAGCAAGGCTGCAACTAACAAGTAGGTGACCACCTACACTGTGTCACTGACAAGGTGCAAAGAATAAGTACTATCTAGGGTGCCTGAAATCCCACGAGAGATTCACTTCCTGATTTTAAAATTTTTTAATATTTTTAGTGCATCCTGATCAAGATGCAAATACTCTCTTCTGTTTCCCCTTAAGTTTTTCTACATACACCTACTATGGTGCTTACCATATTGTATATGCTTTCTCATATTGTATTATTTATTGCAATCAATTTTATGTTTCTGTGCCCTCACTAGACTAAGGCATTTGCATAGGAATGGTATTTCGATCCTTGTATCTTAGTGTCACAGTTTGTACACGGTAACAGTGGATCTTAATACATGGTTGCTGAATTAACAAGCATAAAATATAGGTGGAGAGGGGAGAAACATACCAGCAACCTCTAATACATTCATTTCAAGTATAAAACTAACGAGTATCAGTTAGGAAACTGAGACAGTTGATACAACAGAAAATTCAAATAACAGTGGCTTAAATACAACACGGGGAAGTTCTCTCAGTAATGAGAAGTACAATGAAAGGTAATTACTGGTATTGATTCAGAAGTTCAAGGATATCAAGGCTAAAGTCTCAGTAATTCCTAGCCTTTCTCTCCAGGTTTCAAGATGGGCTGCTCCAGTTGCAGTCATCATGTGTATGTACCTTCTAGGAATGAGGAGGGAAGAAGGGACCCAAAGGAAGAAAGAGAAACATCTACATCCTCAAAGCAGAACTTTCCCAGAAATCCCATCAGATTTCTATTTATATATCACTGGACAGAATTATAGCAGATTGTCTTCCGTAGTAATAAGGAGGATGAGAAAATTCGGGGCATAATTCAGAAAGACCTCAATTAGAATCTGGGCTTTTCTACTTGTGAGCTTTCTTAGCCTCACTAAGCCTCATCAATAATACAGAAATAATAGTATCTAGCTCATAAAGCTGTTATGAGAAATAAATGTTCATATGGCACCCAGCCTCAAATATGGCAGATATTAAGTCTTAAACATATTAATATAAAGGATGTATTAACAACATCCTGTGAAGTAGTCATTTGCATCTGGCTTTTACAGGAGAAAAACTGAGGCTCTGAGAGAGTCAGCAACTTGTCCAAAGTCACTCAATTTCTCCAACTGAACAGGAAAACCAGGATTCAAACACAGGTCTACTATGGCAGGTTTGTTCCTTTGACTTTTCTAAGTCTACTTTTTAGAAGACATCCTTTCAATAACAGGAATTAATATAAATACTGTACCAAGCTATGGCTTCACAATAAAATGAAAGGGGAGCATACAGAAGAAAATAAAAGCAAAATCAGTCTACTGCAAAGAGCTCACTATTGTGCTCCTGCAAATTATTAAGTTTAGAACATAGAACCTATAAGAAATGATTTAAATGATCAAGATAATTTAGTCTGAAGAAAAGACAGTAGGGGAAAACAATTGCAATTATCAAATTTTCAGATTTAGAATATTGGGCGCTTAGAAAATTATGTACACTTTCTCTTTGCAAGGATGGTATAATTATTCCCAAAGGATCAAAATTTAAATACAAGGAAAAAAAACAACACTTATAAAACAGGTTCTCAGCTGCCATTTTTGACGGGTAATTTTGGGGCTGGGAGTGATTTTAGGGCATTCTTACCTGATGTCAGGGTACAGATAAAAGCTGTATTTATGATTCATAGATGAATTTTTATCCTTACATTTGCAAATTCTATAGCCATAGGGGAGCTGCTAATTAGTGAGAAAATCTCAAAATTTTGATTATTTCTTTTTAAAACAATGGATATTTTAAAAGCAAAACATAATATTTGAATCCTCATGTTTAATTATGAAAATGCTCATGAGTTTTCCAAAAAGGAAATGTTCGCAGTAATTTGCCACTTAACAAAGTTATTACCACCAGAGAAATTAATTATCCTGTAAAATTTTATCTCAGTATATAATTTCATACTTACTAAGCGATATATTATTGGTTGTTAGCTTGAACTTTAGAAGTTTAGTGATTCCCAAATTCTACTCTCTAGCCGACCGCTGACTCCAGATACAAACATGGATAAGGGCACGAAAAAAATTAAATGCACATTTCTACACAGTTACACACTGCACTGACCAAATCAACCCAGCATAAGAAGGTCCATCACCATCTAATAGAAAAACGAGATTTTAAAAGCAATGTCTAAATTTCACATAAACATATAATTATACAATCACACCAGGGGGCGCTCTTAACACTGAAATGATGGATGACATTTTAAAACACGTGGTAGTCTCAGCTGGCCAAATATAAGATTTTTCTAAGCATGTAGAGCTTGCAACAAGTGCTTATCTCTTCAGAATGTTTTACTGGCAATAGACACATTTTCTTTTGCATCCAACTGTTTATGTTGTTAAGACTATCAAGTTAGTCTATCAAGTAAAACATTTGCTGCTGATAGGAAATATTTTATTTTGGAAACATTTGTCTACTTAGACTGGCATCTGTCTCTTATTCTTTCTATAGTTGGGATGATTCTCCATAATAAACAGAGTGCTTAAGTGTACTTACAATTTTAAGAAAATAGTTTCATTGTGAATTTTACTTTTTACAAAATTTCCTACTAGACTGTCGGGGTTTTTTTTACCCCATTAAAAATGGGAAGCAATTCTCAAAGTTATCAAAAATTGACACTCATAGTAAAATTCTAATCTAGGAAGTATGTGTTTTTACCCCCATATTTTCTCATTACCTGGTAGGAACTCCAAAGCCCAGATGCTCTCCTGAGAGAAAGTTCAAGATTCAGCTTCCTAAAAATACAATTAGAAAATTAATGTGCGGCTTCAAAGAAATAGAAAAAGGCAAAAGCTGAATTTAGGCTATGTCAGTCAGAGAGAATGACCATACACTACTCCATCAGAAGTAAATATTTTCAAACAAATGACATTTGATTAAATTTTAAGAAACAACTTAAAGTTGAAACAAAAGCATCACAATGTGTGAAAAGACAATGACACAACTACCTGTCTTCTTTAGTGGTAGAGAAGTTTGTAAGATTTGTTCAACCCATCTAACTGAGATCACCCCCTTTTTTCTATCAGCTGCCTCCATGAGTCACTGTCTACCTGTGCCCAAGATCAAATAGGAAGAGTTCTGGCCAATGCTCATCTAATATGGATGGGGAAGAGATCACCCCCTTTTTTCTATCAGCTGCCTCCATGAGTCACTGTCTACCTGTGCCCAAGATGAAATAGGAAGAGTTCTGGCCAATGCTCATCTAATATGGATGGAGAGAAATCAGCAACCTCTTTGGTGTCAATTCAGGGAAACAGAAATGAACCTCTCTACTGTTTGT
>NW_007739881.1:30961-33413 GCF_000696425.1 Galeopterus variegatus
AAAAAAAAAAAAGGATGAAAGGAGGATAGGTCACAGAGGAGAAAACCCTTAGGAAGGATATGTCAGGCAAGGATTCAGGTGACTAATGTTGCCTGCTTTATGACCCTTCCTGGTCTTTGGAGTGAAACAAGTACAGAGAGGCACACAAGGCACAAGCAGCCTTGTTTGGTGAGAGGCAAAATCCTACATGAAACAATCTGGCATATGGTCAACTATGAGCTTCCATCAATAGCAAAGTCAAAGAGCAGTGGAACTGGGTTTCTGTGTGGTCCACCCTGTTACAAGCAGGTCCTGAGCCAGTTCCCAGAAAATGGAGATAAGAGTCCTACCCTTCCTCCCACTAGGACTGGAATAGCTGCCAGAGGGCCACCAAGTGACCTATATTTTAGATCAGGCCCTAGTGCCAGCTGAAGATAAAGATGCTAACCAAAAAAATGGCAAATTAAAGAGGCTTGAGAAAAAAAATAATTTTATAAACAGTTAAGATTTCAGGATTAACTGAAAGTGCTGCAGATACCAAGATGAGAACAAGACTTACTGCATTCATTCATATATTCATTTAAACAAATATTTAATGAGTGCCTATTCATGTGCTAGGCACACTCTTAAGGGCTTGTAATAGAGCAATGAACAAAAGATCCCTGTTCTCATGAAACACATTCTAACAAGGAACAGGGATCATAAACAATAAATATAATGAATAAGTAAATTACAGGATGTTGTAAGGTAAGTATTATGGAGAAAAAGGGGGAGAGTAGAACACTACAAGGGAGATCTGGAATACAGAAAGAGAAAAAAGGTGACTAGAATAGGCCTCAACTATAATATTTTCTGTGGGGGGGGCAAGAGAGTCAGCTATGTAGGCATTTAAGGGAAAGAGGGTTCCAGAAAAAGGGAACAGCCACTTCAAAGGCCCTAAAGTAGGAGGGTGTCTGGAATGTTCAAAGAACAGCAAGTAAGCCAGTGTTCTGGGATGGAATGAAAAAGGGGAAAGTGGTAGAAGAGGTCAGAGAGGTAGCAAAAGAGTCAGATTGTGTAGATTTTTATTTTTTTTGAAAGGGGTAGATTTTATTTATCGATGTCATGATTCAAAAATATTTAAAAAGGTCCAACTTCAAAAAAGGAAACAAAAACTCAGTAAAAATACACTCAAAGTACTTATCAGGAAGGGTTACAGAAACCCTGAATACCATAGGCTTCTAACAACAACAACAACAACAAATATTCAAAATTCCAAATAATCTCAGTCTTTTCAGACAGTCCAGAAGTGAAAATACATCCTAAATCACAGCTGAGTAGTGTCCCAAATAATTTTACCATGATTTACACACAGAAAAGTACCATCCAGAGAAAACTTCTGCATCTTTAGCTGTGGTGCAGAGAACAGGAACAGACAGGAGGGCATTTTTTCTCCACTTCCCCAACCCACACCTTTGCATTGCAATCAGGAAAAGACCTAGTGGAAGGAACCAGGTCCCTAGAAAAGGGACCCAGAAGAGTGAACCAGAAAAATGCAGACAAATCAAGACAAAGTGGATCCACAAAAGGACTTTTGTTTTGATGTTGTCTGGTCACGTTTCTGGCATTAGGAAAACAGGTAATATGTCTTCTTGTGACATTTGTCATCAGGGCAGCTCTTCCAGTTCTTCTGTGGACTCTGCTCCAGTCTAACAGCTGATGCTGCTGGTCCCACCCTGGAAGAGCTCAGCTCTCAGTCTAATCCTGACTCCTCTGGAACTGAAGAGCCCACACAGAACCACTGAACACCATGCCAGAATACCAAGTGTGGGTGCTCCTCCTGAGGCAGGCTTTGAGGATCAGCATCCTCATCACTTGATTGCTCCCTTTCAGAATCTGATGGACCTTGGAGTCCCATACATACTGCTGAACAGCACAATCTTTCAGGAAGCTGTAGCCTCCATGCATCTGTAAAGCCTGGTTGCACATGGCAAAGCATCCATCCATAGCAAAGAGCTTGGCCATAGAGCAGAGGGTCACCGCCTCTTCCCACTCCTGCAGAGCCACTGCTGCACTATGGATCACCAGTAGCGAGGCTGCCAGCCTTGTCACCATATCAGCCAGTTTGAACTGTAGATCTGGTTATTGGCCAGAGACTCTCCAAACTGCTTGCGAATGCTCAGGTGGTCTCCAGTGAGGATGGAAGCAGGAAGCAATGTTGAGCCTCTCTCTGTTCAGTCCTTTCATGGTGATGAGGAAGCCCTGACTCTGACTCCTAATTCTATTAGCCACAAGGACAGCGGAATCTTCAAATAACATGGTTTGGGTTGGTTAGGAGTTCCACCCCACCTTTTTCTCCTTCTTGCCAAAGCTGAGGCCCTTCTCCACAACTATGCATGAGATATGCATGCATTCCTTTCGGGACTGGCCTCGTAGATGTCTGATTCACTACCATGACTGATGAAGGCCTTGGAGCCATTGAGGATGTAATGAT
>NW_007739882.1:0-12942 GCF_000696425.1 Galeopterus variegatus
CCATCCATCCATCCAGCCAACCATCCATCCATCCAACCATCCATCCAACCATCCATCCAACCATCCATCCATCCATCCATCCAACCATCCATCCACCCAGCCAACCATCCACCCAGCCAACCATCCATCCATCCAACCATCCATCCAACCATCCATCCATCCATCCACCCACCCATCCATCCATCCATCCAGCCAACCATCCATCCATCCAACCATCCATCCAACCATCCATCCAACCATCCATCCATCCATCCATCCATCCATCCATCCAACCATCCATCCATGAAATAATTTCTTATTGAGTGTCTGCATAGGTTCATGCGAGGTTCACTATATTAACCCTTCAGGTGTGAAGGGAGATGTCAGAAATAAGCCCAAGTTGGGGGTCACAATAATTATATGTGTGATCCAGACTTATCCACAGAGTACCTGGCCTCATCCATGGAGTTTTTAATTTAGGCAAACCATGAATATGCCCTTATTTCACTTTGCAATTTACATAGCAATTTCACATTCATAATCCCATTGAATACTCCATAACTGCAGTGTATAACATGGTTGCTACCAGCCATATGTGTCTGTTTAAATTTAAATTTATTAAAACTAAATAAAATTAAAAATTCAGTTCCGTAGTCACACGAGCCATATTTTAACGGCTCAACATCCACATGTGGCTATGACAAAGGAGAGCACAGATATAGAACACTTCTATCATCATAGAAAGTTCTATTGGGCAATGCTCCATAGCAGCAGTTATGATACGCCATTTGCAGACAAGGAAACAAACCCAGAGTGGTACCTTAACTAGCATGAAATACAGGCTAGTCTTGAAGTCTGGCCTTCTCACACCAAGTCATTGTTCTTTCTAAAGCAGGGCAATTTAAGGGCCTTGTCCCTGAAGGCTTGTACCCTAATTCTGCTTCTGATATACAGGAGTTCAGGAACCTAGGTGTTGATCCACCAGTGATGGCCTCTTGCCAGGTTGTCTGTGCAGCATTTATGCCCCTACTTTTGGTAAAACACCCCCATTTTCCCTGGCCACCTCTTTCCCTCCTACTCTCCATGCATGAGCCTCAGGTGGGGTTGATTCTACTCTGATTCCAGGGGTGAACCTGTGAGCATGTGACTCAGGTGTGTCCACCAGAGCACTGCATCTCCAGGCCTTGGTGAATGAATAAAGTCAAAGAACTAATAATATCGCACAGCATCAGGACACACACACATACACACATAAACACACGCACGCACACTGCTGTTCATGGAGATGACTCAGCTTCACTGCAGGTGATATTTTTGGTTCAGACTGTGGGGGTTGGGAGAAGATGCTCAAAAATTTTTCTTACTCTCCTGTTGCAGATGCATTAATAATAACGATGGGGCACGCCCTATTGAGATAATAATTTGTTTATAATTTCACTGTTGTAAGATACCAGACCAGAGCTATTTGTGTATTTCTCCCCAGTTCCCTTCCCCTGTTCCAAGAGAAAGCCAGTCCTCCAGCTCTGTGGCTTCTGGGAGGTTGTGTGTGAAAGGAAAGCAGAACTTTACCCGAAGGTAAACCTCTCTCCTGACCTCTGTTCCTCAAACAGGAGGCTTATGGAGGGCACTAGGAGAGGGGAAGGGGAAGAGACAGTGCTTCTGTGGGCGGCGATATAGAACATTCTAGAAGAGAGGCGACTAGCAATTCCCCAAGCCTATGGAGGAGAGGTCTGTAGGACTGTTGATAGTGGGGACCCGTGCCCTGACTCTACCAGTATTGTGAGGAATGGCAAGACTGCAGAGGAGAAGGGCTGCACACAGGGACCGCATGGTGGCAGTGGACACTGGACGCTGGACATTGGGCTCATAACTTGACTTTTTTTTACAAAGACATGCCCAGGCTCAGGCAAGAGTGCTGTCCACCTCTAGAGGTTCAGGTGGGCCTGGACCAAGAACAGGTCGGCTGAGACCACGGCGGGTGGAAGACCCCAGACCCCTTCCTCATTCTCCAGACCTTAGATAAATTTCTTGGACTATCGTGTGGGCCCAGGCTGCTGTGGGGGACCCATTCCCATGATGCATCTTCATTTCTCAGCACTCTGGTGGGGCTGGGCCCTGTCTGATCTCTTGCACACTCGGTTATATGGTAAAATTCATATATGTGGTAATGAAAACGACATGGCCACAGGGACAACCACCACTGCACAACCTTCATAGCCGACACCTTGGATTGAGAGCTGACTACGGGCCAGTCACTGTCCCAGACATGAAGCTCTCTACACACTTTATCTCATGAAGCGTCACAGCAGCTCTCGAGGGAGTCGTGATCATTAGCCTCATTTTACAGATGAGGAAACTGAGGGCCAGAGAAGTGAGGCCATTTGATCAGTCACACAGAGCAAGTTAGGAGCAGAGCTGGGACTCAACCTTCAGTCTGTCTTAACCCCAAAGCCTGTGGTCTTTTGCTTTTGGGTAGAAGGGCCTGAGGTTTCCCAGGGTTGAGCCCTTGGGCCCTCCCCTCAACAAATCCACCCAGTAGTCTCCTGAGGGTCAACTGCAGGGGCCCAAAGCCAGACCCAACCTAGATAGATACTGGGGTTTGCTACAGAGATGAGACCCTACGTCTTCATCTCAGTGGGGAAAAATCTGAACTTTCAATCTTCCACGTGACTTTTCTCACTTCTCTGTGCCTCTTCCCTGGATACCCTGGATTATGGCAAAGTAATGTGGGGGCTGGGTGTTGGGTGACTGTAGGAAGGAAGTGGCTGAGGGCAGGAGATTGGCACAGCCCAGCAGTTGCCGCATGGAACGAGGCTCTTAATAACACTGGATTCTTCCAGCAGGTCTGTACGCTAATTAAACCTGCTCCTCACAGTCACTGCAAAATGAAGGGAGCCTCACCTGAAAGCCTGCAATTTGCCAACACGAAAGAGAACAGAGGTGAGCACTCAAACATTATCCACAACCACTGCTTTGGAATATTGATTAGCGAGAGATGAGACACAGGCCTGCTTTCCACCCCTCGAACTCAATCAAAATCAATATTTCTCTCCTTGGAATGTGGACCCTTTTAATACTGAGCTGGAAGCAGGCTAGGGGCTGTGACATCCGCCAGCCTGGCTGTCGTGTTCTGCTTCACTGGAAACGCTATCATAGGTGAAGATATAAAAATTACAGAGCTCGTCAAAAGGTATTATAAAGCCCCAGCCTCACATCCTAATGACTCACAAAATGACTAGCCTCCAGCATGCAGCCCTGCAATTAGAGCCAGGCTGCACCAAGCAGATACGCGTGGCCCCTGCGCCGAGCTTCCATAAAGAGTCCAGATGAAAGGTTGAGAGCATTCAAAAGCTCGGGACTGTCCAAAAGGCAAGTGGAGATTTAAAGAAACAAATTGGAAGGGTCAAGGCAGGTAGGAATTGGGTATTTATGGGTGGAGATGATGGGAACTGGAATACTAAGAGAATGATGCTTTGATCCCAAGCTGCGGCTGAAACAGGATCCAGCTGCCATGCTGTGGCAAGATTGGCATTCCCACTATGAACACATCCCAAGGTGCCAGCAGGACAAGTGAAGGGAGATCTGGCTTCCTGTTTGGCAATTCCTGACCTCAGTAATACCACTGGGGCCCTCAGGATGGGGTGAAGGAGACGGAAGAACAAGGTAAGAAACACTAAGTATTAGGCCTGACAATCAGCTTAGCATAAGCACAGCCATGTTAACCACTTCCTCACCCTGCCCCCTGTCTCCTCCTTTCTCCTAAGCAAGTACTTTCTGAGAAAAACCAGCTTTTGTGCAAAACAGAATCTTGTGCAGAAAAGGAAAACCACAGAGCCGTTACAAAGTGCTGAAGGCTCAGAATAGCTACCAACTCCCTTCTAAAAACTTACGCTCTCCACCCAAACCCCTTCCCTTAATTCAAACCCTATAAAACCTCTACTAGTCTGTACGGGGCTGGGAACTGATCTTTCAGTCTCCCCTCCAGATTCACTAAAAATAAACTCCCTTTGTCTTGCCAACCTAACATTAAGCAGACCAGATGCCCCCAATCCAGTTCTCATAACTTGGCCCCATTTCTGCACAGATGTGGCCAGCAGCAGAAGGGCCAACTGGATCCCCCAAACTCAGTCTGCCCAGATGTTCTGGGTCTACATGACTCCAGCCCACCCAGCCGGAAAGTGGCAATGGTTAGGCATTCACTTCAAGAAGTGCCCACCAGCAAGTGGTTGTGATTTTGGTCTCTGGGGTCAGTAATTCTGAGTTCAAATCCCAGATCTGTTACACGAATCCCTGCAACTCTCTGAGTCTCGGTTTCCTCACCTATAAAATGGCTCTCATCCTAGGGAAAGTGTCAGAAAGCCCACAGCCTGGCACCCTAAAGGTGCCCAATAAATGTAGCAGCAATCAGTAGCAGTGGTGAAGCCAACCTCTGCGTGTAAGAACAGTTCCTCTGCAGCAGCCTGGGATGCAGCTGTGGTTGTGCTGATGTGAAGTTGCCTCTGTTTGCTCCCGTCCTTCCTGCGGGGAAACTGCACCTCCATCTCCCCTCTTCCTGTGCAAGTGCAGTCCAGAGCCTTACACATGTCACTGACTCAGCATGGGAAAGCTGTGGGCACAGTGCCAGGGATGAGCCCTGGACCAGGGGCCATTCCGGCTGATCTGCCTGCTGCCCACCCCATGCCTCCATGCTCCAGGGATCTTCAAAGACCCTGAGTATAGCTGACACAGAAGTTGGAGTCTGAGTGAAGGCACTTGGTAGGGTGACTGCTGTTATCATTAACAACACAAACAACATCACGTGACATTGCTGGAGTTAACAGCTATGTGTTATGTCATTTCATCTTCTCAACATCTTTGTGGGATAGAAGCCAGTAGTTCCCATTTTATAGAGCAGGAAACAGGCACAAAGAAGTAAATGAGCCTGCCCTGTCTGGAGCCCAGGAGGTGACAGACATCCACTGGACCCAATAGTAACTCTGCCATCAGGGCTGGAGGCCGTCCTGCAGGAATCAAATGCTCTGGGGCTTTCTATTTTGGTCTCCTGGTCTAAAGCAAGTATAGCTCTTGTCCCCTGTTTCCCTCTAGCCCACTCATAGCCTCAGTGCAGAATAAATCTCCCCACTTTCGCAGATCTCACAAAATAATAAGCCTCCAAAGCAGGAGAGGAGGGGGAGAGAAGCAAGAATTCTGAGACAGGTTTCCACACTCCGTTGATCAGGCCCTGAACCTGGCTGGCTACCCTGCATGCCAAGGGCCCTGGCTGGGCTGTGGCCAAGTATTATAGCTGAGGAGACCTGGAATAAATGAGCTTGGACTTGGGATTCAAGAGAAGGACACTGCAAGGTCAGAAGTCCACTGGGAGGGTGGGGGAGTATCCAACCCTTTCACAGCTTCCAGCTTCCATTCTGCTTTTCCAATCCAAATTTATACCACGGCAGTAACAGCATTCTCCAGCACACCAATCCCAAGAATCGTCTACAGCCCTGGCCAGTGAGAATTCATGCCTCAAGCCTCAGGTTAGGTGTCCGGATGCTCATGGAGCAAGGCCTAAGGTCTAGGAAGGGCTGGAAGGACCATTGGGCCCCTCTGGTTTTAGCAATTTTAGGGTAAAGTGTGTTTTATTGTCCTTCAACAAATTCTTGTATGCCAATTCCATGCTAGGCTCCAGGGAGAGAGGGACAGTAAGATGGGCATACATCTTGACCAGGAGCTTATGGGACTGAGGCAGGGGCTCCACCCAAATCTTATGGAAATCAGGGAGCTTGCTTTCTGTTTAGGTCTCCTGCTTTAAATAAGGTAATTCACTAAGTAATCATCTATGTGCAAAGAGCTCTCAAAGGAGAAGTGGCAGCGTCCAGAGCACCTGCCACACAGAGACCTCACCCCATGGAGGGGACATGTGTCATTCACCAGGATTTGCAACTGATCAGTGCATTGGGCTTCAGAGCCTTTAGTTGAGTGGGACCACATGGTGTCTTTGGCAGCAAAGTCAGAGGTGGTGGCTGCTGTGTCTTCTCCCACGTGGAGGTGATGGCAGAAGCCGAGTGGAGCTCACAGCACAGCTGGTAGTGGCAGGAATGTTGCCAGTTCAGCTCCTGCCACGTGAATACCTCTCACGGTCCTACTGCATGCCATAGATGATGCCGGGCCCCTGGGGATATGCCAGTGGACAAGACCCACAAAGGCACTGCCTTCAGCAAACCTATGGCCTAGTGGTGAGGACAGGCAGACAGACCATTGTGACAAAGTGTAGTGGGTGTCAGGGAGGACATGCAGGGCTGTGAAGCACCTAGCAGGGGTGCTCACCCCTAGTGTGGGGAATCTGAGAAGGCCCCTTATCTAGCCTGAGACCTTTGGTAGGGGCTGGGCAGGTGATGTGGGGACGGGACAGGAGAAGAGCTGGCAGGGGAGGGACAGCTGGAAGGGAGTCCCAGGCAGAGGGAACAGCACATGCAAAGGCATGGTGTTGGGAGAGAGCTGGGCCAGTCTGAGAAACAGGAAAGTTTCCTAGGGGTGCCATAACTAAGTACCAAAGACTGGGTGGCATAGAACAACAGAAATGTATTCTCTCAGAGTTCTGGAGGCTGGAAGTCTGAAATCAAGGTGTTGACAAGGCCCCACTCCCTCTGAAGGCCCTAGGGGAGAACCCTTCCATGCCTCTCCCAGTTTCCCATAGTTTCCAGCAATCCTTGGCATTCCTTGGCTTGTGGCTGCAGCACTCTAGTCTATGCCTCTGTGACCACATGGTCTTCTCACTGTGTGTCTTCACACAGCTTTCCTGGAATAGGGCCCACCCTAATCTTCACCTCATCTTAACTTGACTAGTTACATATGCAAAGATCCTATTTCCAAATAAGGTCACGTTCTGTGGTTCCATGTGGACATGAATTTTGGGACCCAGTACAGACAGAATGGCTGGCAAGCAAGGGGGAGTGTAGCTCAGAAGGGATTGTTATTATCTGGAGGAGGAGACCAAGGCATCTCTGGCTTAGGGGGGTTCCCTGGCCAGAAGAAGGGTGCATGCTGGTCACAACGTCCAAGCTCCTGCAATGGGGGAAGGCCACTGCAGCAGCAGATGGCAGAAATGGAGGAGGAGGGAGACCAGGAGAGGCCAGGGTGCAAAGATCTTGTTTTAAAATACACAGAATCAGGAAGATTTGTCATCCCTGCTAAGCAGATGTGTTGTGGATTCTATTAAAAGCACAGATGAACATTAGAAGACAGGTCCTAATAAGCAATTCTAATTATCATCTTCATTTGCTACTCCAGTCTCAGGGCGATCTATTTTCATACTGGGAAGGAGCTGCATTCATGTTTCTCTGGAAATGTCTGTTCCTCTTGACACCTCCAGACATAGTGTTTGGTGTTGAGAAAGGTGTCCCTGACCTCGGGCAGGAGGCAGAGGTAGGAAGATGTCCCCTCCCTCCCTTAATCTTTGCATTTGGTGTTGACTAGCTAGCTTCCTGCTGCACTTGTCAATACATTCTGAAGGGGAAAAGATCCTAATGAAGAAATCTACCTGGAGTTTGCTATTTAACCCAAGTAATATTTTTTGGTGTGCCTGCATAGTGCTGGCTGACACTGATAGCAGTTTGCACCAAACGTTCACATGGCAGGGCCTGGTGTGAGCCTTTTCCGTGTAGTCACTCATTTATATCTTATGATGTCACAACCACCTTGTGGGTGGGGTGTTATTATTACCCCATTTTACACATGGGAAGACTGAGGTCCAGAGAGGCGAAGTGACAGCCAGAAAGTGGTGCAGCTAATATATGGCCCTTGGCCATCTGAATTCAGATCCCATCCTCTGAATGCAACCCGGTGCTGCCTGCCAGATGTTGCCAGATGCTGTGGGGGAGGGGTGTGTAAAAAAACAAGCTCACCTGCAACCATTTCAACTTCAAGGTCCTGCCCACCTTTATATCCCCTTGGCAAATCCCTTTTGGGAACCATTGCTGACACAGCCCTTGACAGTGTAGTTCCAGCTTCCCTCACTTCTCAGTAACCGTCCTTGAAGTTTAACATCCTCCCTGTAAAGGAAGTTTTCAGCTGACCTAACACTTCCTCTAAGCCCAGAGCTTGTTGGTGGGGGTGGAATCCCCACTTTGCTGAGCATCCTGGGATGGGAAGATGTGGCCCTCACTGAGTCTAGCGGATTTTTCCTGTCCCGATCCATGCCTGGCTCCACGATCGCCTCCTAGCTGGATGAAGAAATGAAACCACGAGTGAAGGAATGAATGAACGTGGCCACCTTTCAGCTGCACCCCCCTCTGCCTTCTCATGATCTGCCTCTGTGAGACTATTTACTGCTCCCAGACACACTTGGAATTCCATCTACCTGAAATGCCTGGGTCCCTGCTCCTCATCAACTCCTATTATTCTTTCAAGGGTTCATTCAAATTGACCCCCCCATTCTCCTTAAATTTCCCCTGAAATGAGTTACTCAGTTGAGTTAATTATTACTTCTCCTGGCTTCTCAGAGCACTCTGCACATACACACCAAATGCTATTGTTGAATTTGGATGGTAGTACGGCTATTTACATGTCTGTCTCTCTCTCTGGCAGGTGTGATCCCCAAAGTTAGGAATTAAATTCGATTCATCTCTGATTCCCTACACCTAGTGCTCAATAAAAATCTTTGCAGGTTAAACAGAAAATCTGAGCTTCCCATCCCAGCTGAGTGGAAGATGGGTAAGAATCATGACCACTAGGAATTTTGCACAAAGCTGTCTTTGAAACAAAAAGATACCTGTTTTCTGGAATGTTCCAGGTGAGGGAAGAAGTTTCTTCAACCACATCTGGTCCCCCAACACAACAGCGACCCAACATCCCCCTGAGAAACAGGGTGTCTGCTGCCCAATCAGGTCTGCTTGTCATAGCAAAGGACAAATGTCTTCCTTTTTGGACCACCTAGTGGGGCCTAAGACACCCCTCTATATACTCATGGGGCAATGCCTTTGGCTGGTCATCGGATCCTACCTTGGGTGGCAAACATGCGGGAACAACAGTGCACCCAGCACCCCAGGTGTCTCATAACATGGTTTTAGAACAGACCTAGCCCTCAAAGCAAGCACTCAACACCTGACAGTGCGAGAAAGAGAAGGAGATGCAAGGACCACATCCTGGCATAAATGTAACCACGGGGCCAACAGGACTTCCCTAAGACCAAATAAATCTTAGCTCCGTCCTTTCCCAGCTGGGCAGATAACTTCTCTTCCCTCATCTGTAAAATGGGTACAACAGAGTCCTTGTCTCAGTATTGTCATGAGGGTTAAGTGAGACACTGTTTGCAGGGGCAGTAATACCAATCCTTGCTAATCAGTGAGGCCCATGCATTGTGCCAGTGATAAATAACCGGCTAAATGAGCCCTGTGTCCTGGTTTGCAAAGCTGAGTGCATTCCGGAATATATGTGAAGAGCTTAGACAGTGTCAGTATATTATGAGCACATAACAAATGATAGCTCCTATGATTACCATGGCTGTGTTTTTACTGACCCAGAGCATGCCTGTCACCATTCGTCAAAATGGCTGCTCACATCCTACGTACACTCAGGGATGCTGACTTTAAAGATTAGTTAAAATTGTCTTCACTCCCTGCTGATTTTTGCTGTTTTCAGTAGGGAGCCTCCCCTGATGTGACTAATCTCTCTCTGTCCCCTGTCTGGGGGGTTGGAAGTCACCACTGGCAAAAATCAATCTAAAGCAATTAAATTCCTACCAGGTCTGATTGGAACCGAAGCTCAATTGATTAGATGCACATTGGGATGGGAAACTCCCCTCGGTTTCAGCTTCACAGCTTCCAGAGAGAGTCAGGTGCCTTTTCTCAGATTTAACACCCCAATGCAGGGCATCCCTAGACTCCTCCACGCAGAACACCTTCTGCAGACAGACAACCGAGAGGTGAGTTTCTCAGTTTCTCTTCTGGGTCCCCCGGCAAGGGGTTTATACATTTATTACAGCAGCAATTGTCAAGCTGTACTTTAATTATGATATCAGATCTGTACTATTTTCACTTTATTGTTAGATCCTTGAGAGGAAGGACTGTTTCTTGTCCATATTTATACGCTCTTCCTTCATGTGTCCAGCGCACACTGTAAGCACTAGTGTCAATCAGGATGTTCAATTACAAATCACTGACAACCCAACCCCAACTGGTTTAAATACAATTACTGGCTTACATAACTAGCAAGTCCAAGTGCTGTTTTACATTCAGAAAGAGTGTGGCCAAGGTTCTCGAACGACACCACCAGCCCTCCGTTTCTACCTCTCAGCACTGCTTGGCTTCCCTCTCTCTGTGTGGGTCCCCTGCTCCGATGGCTCTCTCCTCCTGGTGGCAAAATGGTGGCCAGCAGCTCCAGCTGCACGTTCTCCCTTGTTCAGGTTCAATGGGTAAGCACGCATCTCTTGCTCAAGGGCTGCAGTTAAAGTGTCATTGTGTCTGTGTCAACTGCCCACCTCAAACCAACTGGTGTGGCCTGGGGATTAGTAATGCTCAGGACTCAATCCCCATTCCCCCCAGTAGAAAGAACCCCACCTGGACTAAATGGATTAAGAGTGGGGAGGAGTAATTCCTGGAAGCAAATTGTGGCAATGGATAGTGAGTGCACAGAACACAGCAAAGGTCTGCTTTAGCACTCAGTGAATGAAGTATCGAACATTAGGGCAGAAGTAGGATCCTTTATTAGAATTCCTCACTGTTCAATAATGATAATAGGCTGGCCGGTTAGCTCAGTTGGTTAGAGGGCAGCCTTCTAACCCCAAAGTCACAGGTTCGGATCCCCATACCCACCAGCTGCAAAAAAAAGTAAATAAATAAATAATAAAATATAATAATATTTCATTGTTGCTCCTGCTTCTGCCAATTCTGTTATTAAGGGCCATGAATTCTGTCTTTGGTTTCTCTCTTTCCATTCCTCCTCATAGGAAGGCCTTTGCAAATCACACACATCAAGAATACGAGAGCTGAGTAAAGGTGAAACACCCCTCTTAGCCACTTGTGTCTGATAAGAATTGTTTCCATGACCAATTCCGGCACCAAAAAGCAGACAGATGCTTCATTAACTACATCTAGCTTCCTCCCGTAATTTATGTTAGACCTGTTGAGAAAAGACTTTATATTTTTAGTTGATAAACTTTGTTTTGCTTAGATGTATTCTGAAAGCACAATTAACAAACTCGATTTAGCATATGCATGTGTGGAGTACAAAGTATCTATATGTATGTGTGTAGTGTGCATGTGTGTGTGTCTAAATTGCACTCAAACAAAAAACACTTAGTTTTTTTCTTTTTCATATGTCCACAGAATATTTACAAGAAATAGCTACATACTGGATCACAAAGAAAATCTCAATAAATCCCAGAAGAAAGTCTACAGGCCTCCCTCCCTGACTACAATGTCAAAGAGGAAACATTTGAAGGTATATCTTGCTTCATTTGCATGGTACCTGGAGAAAGGATAGAGGGTCTCTGGGCCCAGAGAGCAGAAGTCCTGCTCTCATTTGAGGTGGCTGCTGAGAATGCCATGTTCTCCTTATCTTGACCTTGAGCAGCAGTTCCAGCTGCACAGGACTCTGTGCCAGCGAAGTGGAGGACTGGAGAGAAATATCCAGGCAAGGCTTCAGGACAGAGTGTCCCCTGATTCTTTCTCTTATTGAGATTTGACAGTTGATAGAAAAAAGCTAAGGAGAAATAGTGGGAAGAGGAGGAGAAATTGTGGGAATGCTTTAGACGCTCAGAAAAGCCTAGAAGGACAAAATAATCCTGTCCTCTTTATTAGCTCAAGCAACTGATCACGGCTGTGATAGAGAAGAGACATTGACAGATAATGGCTCTGGATATCAGGCTATCCTGGTGGCTTTAAAATACCAGAAGGACATTCTAATTAGATTCTGAGTAAGTAAGTGATAATCAGATTTAGGATCAAATCAGGGTTAAATTAAGCAGCGAATGAAAGAAGTTAAAGATTAAGGAGATCTATATCTCCCCTCCACTTCTCAGAAAGGATTTGAGGTGGCTTTTCAAAAATGCAAATAGTCTGACAGAGAGGGGTTAAGAGCCTGGACTTTAGGATAAAAAGGAATTAGATTTAAATCACAGCCAGCTCTGCCACCTCCTGCGGTGTGACCATGGGCAAGTCATCTACCTCTGTTTTCTCATCTCTAAAATGGGACTCCTAACAGTTCCTGTACCTCACAGGCTTGTCAGAGGACAAAAATAGGCTATTGTAGGAGAAGTGCTTGGTACAGAACCTGCACTGAGCAGTCAGTAGTGCTGGCCTGGAAATTTGCGTCTGGAGATCCTTAGTGACCACAGGAAAGATGAAGCTAAAGGATCCAGCATCCATAAGCTAAAAATAAATCAATTACTTAGAATTACAGTTATTATTACATTGAAGACTTGGGAAATTTTATCTCGTGCATCTTCCTAGTGTCCACATAATGAGAGACAGCAGACCATGGCCACAATGACGTCTCTCCAGTAAAGTCCCTGGTGAGTTCCGGGGGCTGTTCTGTAAAGGCCTCTCAATGCAAGCCCATGGAATAAGAATGCAAATATAGGCATTTGGGTATTTTTCGATCTTTCTCTAAATTTGTATCCTTTTTAGGCTGTCTTCAATTCTAGTCAATGTTGTCAATACTTAGTTGTTGTCACGGAGATCTGTTTTTAAGGGAGAAGAATTGAATCAATACCTGTACGTGAGTCATCACAGCAGCTTTATTCACAACAGCCAAGAGATGGAGATGACCCAAATGTCCATCAGTGAGTGAATGGAGAGATGACATGCGGGATAGCCACACAATGCAATATTATTTGGTCATAAAAAAGGAATGAAGTACCGGTACGTGCCATGACATGGATAAACTTTGAAAACATTATCCAAAGTGAAAGACGTCAGTCACAAAAGACCACTATTGTATGATTCCATCTACGTGAAATTTCCAGAACAGGCAAATCTGTAGAGA
>NW_007739882.1:13769-17594 GCF_000696425.1 Galeopterus variegatus
CCCAGTTTTGAGAGTCCCACAGTCCCAGAGTTGGGTGGCCAGCTCTGTCTGCAGGCTTGTGAATGCCAGCTGCAGCCTCTCTAGGCCGACTGCCTTTTCGAAGATATCTCATGTGGACCCACGCTGGCCACCTATTTGACATTCCGTAATGGTCATATGCATAGGCGTGAGCTATAGGTCAGACACTCTGCTGAGTGTCCGACATACATGATTTCATTTTGTCCTCTTAACACCCTCTGAAGGGGGCATTGTTACTCCCATCTTACAAGGAGAAAAATGTGTTTCAGAGACGCAACATGACTCGTGGGAGGTCACAGAGCTGGCAACTGAACCTCAAATCCAATGGATTCCAGAACCTGTGCTCTCTACCTTTACACATGGTTGGCTTCCTTCTCTCCTTGGACATCTAACCCATATCTCTCCTGGTGCATTCAAACCTATTTTCTCCTGTTCTGAGTGCAAACTTGTGTCCTCTGCAGAAAACTCTATACGTGGCTGATGAGTTTCAAAGCGTCTCTTAGCTTCTCAGCTTAATTAAGCAACTCCTATTCACTCACCTCCCAAAGGGAGGAATCAGATGATGACAAGAGAGGAAAAAATCTGAGTTCCTATTGAATTGTAAAATCTCTGTCTAGCCTGCAGCAGCCCAGAAGCAAATATATGCTGATATTTATCCTGGAAGGATGGGTACGATGGCTATTGTCTTATGAGAATAACCTAAGATTTAGGAAACACATGAAAAATGCAAATTCCTCACAGATTGGGATCTGCGTAAGCAGGGAATATGTATTTTCCACGTTTATTTAACAATGCATGTGGGGAAAGTGTTTTCTGGCTTCCTCTTCCCCTTTTCACACCCTCTCCCCAATTTCTATGTACAACATCCTCCCAAGAACCGCAGCCTCTCTGAACACCCTCAGTGTGTTTCAGTCTAATTTTATGACACAGGCCCTTGCAATAACTACTACATAACTTAAAACCAAGCCCCCAAGGATGTACATCACATTATTACCTACCTGCCATATCCCAACGTCTCATTCCGATTACTAATGTGCTCCTTGTCAGTAACGTAAGTAGTAAATGTACCATCAATTTGGTGGCTTATTGAAAAATCAATCCCTCAACTGAACTGCTTTGACAGTAGCTGTGTAAGAGCCTCTCCCTCTTTTTAAAGGGGGAAATAGGCTTCCTCTTCTCATTCCCCTGGAATCTTCTGTTCCAATTACACAGGCAAGCTGATGGCTTACTGCAGTGACAAGACCTCAGAAGTGGTTTCGAATTCCAACCCTGCCATTGCCTATGTGCACTGGGACAAGTTCTGTCTGGGCCTCAGTATTGCCATTTGTAAATGGGATCATCCCTTCCTTGTTGGGTTGTGCAAAGAGCCTAGCATAGAGGGACTGCTCAGTGCTAGCTGGTTCCCTTCCCTGTGTGCAGGACAACCACCAGGTTTGTATTCCAGGCTCATGCCAAGGCCAAAGAAGCCCCTATGACATTTCACCAAGGTCACAGGCACTGGCCTGGTTGACCAGAATGTCACACCAGTGATCCTTCTCTGCAAAACAACACTCAGTTACTTGTGCTCTGGCCAGCTGGGTGACAAAGAAATCAGAAGACGAGGGGCACAGTCTCCTAAGGGTAAAGCTGTCTGTGTATTGGTGGAGGTGTTGGGCAGAGCTCAAGGGGGTGATGTTGACACAATCACAAAAGGCAGTAATTTAACTCTCATGCATGGTATAAATTTCATTTAGAAACTCTCCTCCTCAGCAGGACTACGAGGTGTTGGGCAGAGCTCAAGGGGGTGATGTTGACACAATCACAAAAGGCAGTAATTTAACCCTCATGCATGGTATAAATTTCATTTAGAAACTCTCCTCCTCAGCAGGACTACGGAGGGATAACTCCACCCAGAACAATATGCAACAGACAAAAATAACTTTGGTGTCTCAGGGAGACAGATCTTAAGGCAAGGAGCTGTCGAGGGGAACGCATTCTATTCTTAAAGTCAGAATCAGTTTAGTGGGTTGGAAACAGGCTGCTAAAAGCCCTAGTCAATTCTCCAGCCATGCTTCCTAGACTCTGGCTGCAGGGCCAAAGTAAAAACAACACTCACCTCCCTACCACCCACCTCCTCAACACTCTAAGCCCACTTGCGCTCCCTGAAAAACTGCATCTGCATGTCCCTCCAGCTGGCCTCCATAGTCAGGTGAATTTCAGCCCACAAAACCATTTAACACTACAATTTCCAAGTCTACTTCCTAAGAATGTTGGCTGGACCCCGACAAGCTCAGAAACGCCCATGTGCCTGGGAACTATGCCTCTGCCACCCTGAACTGAGTCTTGCATTTTATGAAAGAGATACTTCCCTTCCCTTCAGGAACTAGCAGAGGAGCTTGAAATGCTGCACAGCAAACCCCCATATACAAGACTCTTCTGTACAACACCAGGGACACAGGGTCTGTGTTACACACTATGGTAGTCAGGAGGACTGGACGACATACAGGCTCAATAAAAATTTGTTGGGCAAGGCCCTTTCCTTCTCTGTGCCTATTTTTGCATCTGTAAGATGGGGAAGGCTCACTCACAAAGGGCCAGATGATCTTCTTGGGGACAGCTCTAGGGTTCTCATGGAACTGAGACTGCCAGCCCAAGACCTCTGATCTTTGCTCCTTGGCCAAGGGTGGTCCACAGGCCACTGGTCCCCATCAACTATGATGTCTCAGTCCCAGTGGGAGCTCTTGATGTGGGGGAGAACTTCTGTGCTGGAACACTATGCAGCAGGCCCCCCACCTCCCAGGCTTCCCTGAGCAGCTGATTCTGGCTCAGCGGTGGGACTGGATGGGACAGGGGCCAGGAGACATGGCTGGAGCCCTGGGCTATTACCCAATTGCAGTTGGTCACTCACCAGGTTCAGGTGCTACAGCACTGTGCTTGTGCTGTTCTGTCCGCCTGGAATGTCCTTCCCCACTGAGAGGCAGGACTATGTAGGGATGAGAGCCAGGCTGGGAGGTTCAAATCCCACCTCCGCCACCTGCATTAGTTCTGCAGCTTTGTGCAGACAAGCTGTGCCTCAATGTCCCATCTGAGAAATGGGCTGAAGAAGGTGTCTGTCTCACCCGGGGTGGTGAGGATTCCATGAGTCAGCGGGTGCCCCCGGTGGCCCCTCCTCTGTGCCCCTCTGCCCCATATACCTTCTCATTATAGCAACTGCCACACTGTGTAGTGACCACTCTATTGACACCCCCTCCCTGGCCCCAACTGCAGGTCCCCAGGGGAGGGACCAAGTCTGGTTCACCTTGGACCCCTCAGGGCCTACACATGACATATATGTCCTCCAAAAGAATTTGTTAAAGAAAAGGGCCGGCCTGTGGCTCACTAGGTAGAGTGCGGTGCTGATAACACCAAGGCCACGGGTTCGGATCCCATATAGGGATGGCCGGTTGGCTCACTGGGTGAGCGTGGTGCTGACAACACCAAGTCAAGGGTTAAGATCCCCTTACCGGTCATCTTTAAAAAAAAAAAAAAAAAAGAATTTGTTAAAGAAATGAAGAACATGCCCAGATGTTGGAGCAAGCCAGATGCATTCACATCTCAGCTCTGTTCATTCCTAGCTCTGCAATGGTAGGAAGCTCAGTTCTCCCTTCTGATTCTCACGTAACAGGTGTAAGGTTTGGCTCAGTGTTGCTCAGACTGCAACGAGCACAGGGATCACCTGAAAATCTGGTTAAGACACGGAGTGGGATTCAGCACAATCTACATTTCTGACAAGCTCCTGGTGATGGCTGTGCTGCTGGTTGGTGGGCCACACTCTGACTAGCAGGAGGC
>NW_007739882.1:17965-22451 GCF_000696425.1 Galeopterus variegatus
AGTCAAGGGTTAAGATCCCCTTACCGGTCATCTTTAAAAAAAAAAAAAAAAAAGAATTTGTTAAAGAAATGAAGAACATGCCCAGATGTTGGAGCAAGCCAGATGCATTCACATCTCAGCTCTGTTCATTCCTAGCTCTGCAATGGTAGGAAGCTCAGTTCTCCCTTCTGATTCTCACGTAACAGGTGTAAGGTTTGGCTCAGTGTTGCTCAGACTGCAACGAGCACAGGGATCACCTGAAAATCTGGTTAAGACACGGAGTGGGATTCAGCACAATCTACATTTCTGACAAGCTCCTGGTGATGGCTGTGCTGCTGGTTGGTGGGCCACACTCTGACTAGCAGGAGGCTAGGCTCACTTACGTAAAGATGTCTGGAGTCTGGCACACAGGGGATCGCCATAAAAGGTAACTCTTATAATCTCATTACAGGGGCAGTGAAAGGAACATTTCTGATCACAGAAGTTGCAGTCCATACCCAGAGCCCCTGGGCCTCATTTCAAAGCCACTTCTCTGAGGCTCATATTTGTCATCTCCTGCTAGTGCCATGAACTCTGGGCAAATGTACCCTGCGAGACCATCTGGCCCTTTGGAAATATGTGCAGCACTGCCAATCTCAGCATGGGCAGAGGCTAGAAACGCTGACCAAGCCTAGATGGGGGGGCTGGCAGGGAGGTGCGGGGCCTGCAGGTGGGGACGAGGCTGGGTCTTTTGATGGCAGAGCATCACAGAGCTGCTGCCTCCCAGGCAGGACCCTGGCTCTGATCCCTGCCCCATTTGCAGGCTCTCTGGAACTGTCTGATCACCACCCACTGACTCAGGTCACTGGACTCCCCACTCAAGATAAGCCGGGCTATAAGTGTGGGAAGCCTGCTGTGTCCACACCCGCTAAACTCAGGCCAGCTCCCAGGGCTGTCTGGATCCTGCCTTCCATCCCAGGAAAGCCAATCCCTCACATGCAAACATCTGGAGTTCTCCAGACGCCAGGCCCAGTTGGACAGCCCCAAGGTGGAGGGAGATGGGAGGGAAAGGGGAGACAGGCAGACCCCCAAGATCTAGCCCCATAGAAAGAGCTACGATTGCTTGAAGATGTCTATATGTCAGGAGCTGCTCTCCTAACTCTATATGCATCAATTCACTGAGAAAGGCCTTGCCATCCTGCTTTCTAGAACACTGAGGCCTGGAAGGACAAGTCAATGCCGGCTGGGAAGGGGAAGAGCCAGGATTCAAGCTCCAGCAGGTGACCCTGAGGCCTAGCTCCTGGCTCTGACCAGGGCTCCAGGCCCTCAGCAGGCGCCTGATTGAGCCCCTGAGGAGGGGGTACCTTTGTTCCCTCCTGCCCACCTGCACTGGCTCCACCTGCTCCCCCACAGTGGCCCTCCTTCAGGCCCAGGATTGGTCCCTGGGACAGGTTCTAGGGGTGTTTGAGATTCTGCTCCAGGGGCTGTCCTAGGGGTGGGGTAGCTGAAGTCTGGAGCAGGGAAGCGGGCAAGTGCCATCACCTGCCACTGCTGAAGGGAGCCCCCAGCTGTGGGGCATGCCCGGCGGGTCTGGTGCAGGCTGGCTTTAAGGACATTATCCTATCAGCTGGAGTTCTGGGCAGTGGTCCCCTGGGCAGGCCTGGGTCAAATGTGATAAGACGGTGATGGAGCGGGGATCCACCCAGTAGCCTGCTCCATCATGTGCACTTATACGTGGAGAATCTTTCCAATGTGGCTGAAGAGCCGTCAAGGTGGGGACCAGGAGGGGATTAACGTCAAGGACTGACACATCTGACAGCGGAAGGGCCAGCTGACAAAGGCACAGCTAGTCCAGCTCAGGGAATATCTCTGAGGCCTACTCTAAGCCTGGCACTGTGCAGGGCCCTGAGGACACAGGGTGGAGCGGGACGAGGTGCTGTAAGGGAGGAAGGACCCTGGTACCGACACCTTGAATAGGGAAATTGGTTTGCTTCTGAGAGTTGGGCTAGGAAACCAATATATAACTTCTAGAGCCTGGGACTCAGGGGGGTCCAGGCTGCCTAGGGGAGTGGTCTGGTGGTCAGGATGACAAAGCCACCTCTCCCGGGCAGGGGGCAACCTCTCCCCTACTATTGTTGTGGGACTTTCCAGACTTGAACGTTTTTTGATTACCTGGCCTGACCATGCATTATGCTGGTGTTGGAGCTGCAAAGAGAATACAGTCCCCATCCTCAAATTTGCAACAGCTAATGCAGACACATGTGTGATTGGCATGGCAGTGGGATGGAGGGTGGATAGAGTCACAAGTCTGGAGGAAGTCTGCTTGAGTTCAAATTCTTGCTGTGCTACTATCTGAGTAAGATTGGGCAAATTATTTAATCTCTGTAAGCCTTAGTTTTCCCATCTGTAAAATGGGATGGTTTTAGTAGCACCTGCCTCCGTGGGTTGGTATGAGAGGATTGAATGAGATATAGTCTGTTTGCCATAAACAGGTCGCAGATGACCAACCTCATATGTGGTTGGTCAATAAGGGGTTGGGGCCAGTAGAATGCTGNTCGCAGATGACCAACCTCATATGTGGTTGGTCAATAAGGGGTTGGGGCCAGTAGAATGCTGAGGCAATGCTGCTTTGTGGGTGATCTTCCCCAGCACGCTTGTGTTCTAAAGCAATCAGGGGCGAGCTTTTTCAAAATTAAAGAGAAAGCCTCAGCAGCATATAAAGATCTTAACAAGAAAGAGTAGAAAATCTATCCAAGCAAGCAACAGCTGATTTAGTGGCTTCTAGAAATACTGTGCGCCCCACTCTGTTAAGCTATCTGGGGGACCTGTGAGTGAGATGAAGAAACTTGAAGAGGCTTTTCCCCATATGGAAACAATGGCCGAATGATAAAGGCAGAAGCCTGGATCCGATTTTTAATTTCAATGAAAATGGTCCCCATCAGAAGCAAATGCCCTCCAGGATCAACAATTCAAAAGAGAAAGTGTGAACCCTTAACTGTGTCCTTTCAGGCTGTGTAGAAATATCGGCGGGAGCTGGGTACAAATTCAACTGTGCTGGTATTCTTTTTTTAAATTTTTTTAAATTATTTTTATTTTGTCAATATACAATGTAGTTGATTATTGTGTCCCATCNTTTTGAGTGTGCTCTGCTTACCAAATTCCTGAGGTTTTGCAGTGGTCTCTCCCAACCCTGTTCCCATAATCCCTGTTATTTTTGGTGCATGATTTTATAGAATGTTGGGGAACACATATATGACATTAGAGTAGAAACATCTGTGTGAATGTGCGTAATGTGCTTAGCACGGTGCCTGGTACACAGTAAACACTCAATAAATGTTAGCTGCTATTATTATTGCTATTACTGCTGATAATGATTAAAATTAATGACAGACAGTGGTGATACACACCCCAGTGAGGGTTAGGAGAGCTCAGCTCTAACTTCAGCGTGGCCAGTGACCCTACAACTCCAGTTACGACTTCTTCCTGGATTCACTCAGCACTTCATGACGCCTGCTGTATACCGGGCATTGTGCAGGACCCTGGCAACTTGAGCTGAACATGCCTGGCCCTTGGGGGAGGCAGATATTACTCAACAGATCACATGTCCCTGTGAGAGTGGCCCAGCAAGGAGGCTTGGCTGCCCTGGCCTCAGCTCACTGGTCTGTAAAATAAGGGTGGGAACTAGGTGACTGCAAGGCCCTCCAGCTCCGATGCCCAGGACCGCTCCTGCCCCGGCCCCTGCTTCCTCAAGCTACGGCATCAGGCCCTTCCTAGCCGGTCCTACCCATGCACTTGGACCTCTCGCTTCCTTTCAAGCTTTCCCCAGTTTTTGCTTGCAAGGCGCTGCCAGGACATGCTGCTGCACAGATGTCTCCCACTAACTCCACCTTGGTGCAGCCTAAGGAAGATGGTGCAGCCCGAGGAAGAGCGAATGGCCTGTGTTCACACGGCCCTTGATGAAGTGCCAGGCTGGCGGGATGATGTATAGTGCACAGGACAGAGGGCGACGTTTTAATGACTCATGGCGAGAGCGGGCAGCTGCCTGATGGAACTGTCGGTCTCACTGACAGCTGACAGCTATAGCTTCAGACATTCAGAGTGGATGCACGTGCTCCCCCTTTTGGGGTACCTACCTCTGAACTCCAAAACAAAGGCTCCTTGCCCCCCAACACGCACATACTTACAGAGAGTGCCACTGCTGTCCTTGACAAGGAGGAGTCCTGGCTGAGCAATAATAATCTGCCCCAACATTCCCGACCCCCTCTCCACTCTCCAGCTCACACCCATCCTGTCCTGGAAATACCTCTGCGGTAGGCACAGTGCTGGCTACACTGTGTCCATTTTACAGATGAGGAAAGTGAAGCTAGAGAGCCAGAACTCAGGCTCAGAGCAAATCAGAGGCAGAACTAGGACTGGCGATCCTTGCTCTGGCAGCCTCACCTCCCTGGGTCGTGCCAAGTTCTGAACTTGGTGACATTATCTTGGGCAGAAGGAGGACAGAGAAAGGCAGCAAAAAGGAGGAAAAAAA
>NW_007739882.1:23241-33410 GCF_000696425.1 Galeopterus variegatus
TTGGTGACATTATCTTGGGCAGAAGGAGGACAGAGAAAGGCAGCAAAAAGGAGGAAAAAAAGAAACGAGAGGAGAGCTTGGAAGGTGGAGGAGAGGTTCAGGGGGGCGAGAGCACAGAAACAGAGAAACTGGAAGGGAGACAGTAGCACACGCCCTATCTGGATGGCTGGCTCCTTGTCCAGTCCTCAAGCGTGTGGGCGTCTTTCATGTGTGTGACATTCATTTGCTCATCCAGCCAATGTCTATTAAGCACCTCTTAGGTACCGGGTACTGCTCTAGGCACTGGGGATACTGCACTGAATGGCCTGGATGAAGTCCCTGGCGTCATGGAGGGGACATTCGGTGGGAAGGCAGGTGGGCAGACAGGCAGAGGGAGCGAGTGTCTGTGGTTCCTTTCTCACAGGAGCCACGCAGACGCAGACACAGACCTCACCGGGAACCCAAGGCTCAGATTGGGGTGTGGGTGGAAGTCAAAAGAGCAGCCATCTCCCAGACCTGCGACGCCTCTTCCGCGACAAGCCAAACACAGCCCGTGTCTGTCTCCCGGGGGCCTCGGCCAGAGCCAGTACAGGTGGCCACTGCCGCCAACTCAGTTGGTGGCCACCTTGTGTTGACTGATAACAACGACTTCAGAAGCCCTTGGCGGGCCCAGGCGGCTGGCACCGTGATGTCTGTGAGATCAGTGTGCAGCATAAATCCAGCAGCTCAAATTCTGGAATTGTATAAGCTTTTAAACAGATTGCCAGCATATCTTTTATTTTTATTGTGCTAGAAACACAAATGAAAACAGCAATGATTTGTCTCTCAATAAACAAAGGCAGTAAAAGAAAGAAGGAGAGAAAAAAAATCACTACTCACTTTACTTTCCCTGAGCCTACTTCTCACTGTGATATAGAGCAGGTTATAAAAAGCCCACCCAGAGGGGGATGCACGTTCCAGCTGCTGTACCGGGGCTGGAAGGGGCTGGGAAGGGGTCGACTGACTCACTTGCAGCCAGCAACAGACCTGCATCTGAACCCTGGTCTGCTCCATGCTGGCTGTGTGGCCTCGAATCAGTCATTGAACTTCTCTGAGCCACAGTTACCTTCCTGTGCCGGAAGAGGAACTTTCATAAAGGTGGAATTGCTTAGATTAGTGCCTGGCATGTAGAAGATGCTCAGTAAATGCAACAGCTACTGGCACTGCAGTCAGTGTTACTATTAGCTGCACAACGAAGACAATAACTCCCCAGCCCTGACTCACAAGGTTGCGGAGATACTCAAGGGAGATGGGAAGTGGGAAAGAGCTTTGTAACCTGTAGTGTGCTGTGCACACAGGAGGCCTGATTATTAAGTCGAGTGCAATGAATTTGTTTCCTATATCAGCCTTGGCTTATAACACCTAGATTCCTTACACACACACACACACACACACACACACTCCTTACATATATATATATATACTCCTTACACACACATATATATGTATACACACACACACACACACACACATATGGTGTCTTATGGTCTATTGAAGACAAACTGTGGTGTTGCATTTCTCTTCGATTTATGTTTTTGTGTTGATTCTGCCCCTCTCCATGTGCAGAGATCTCTCTCTCTCCCTCTCTCTCTCATGTTGCTCCCTTCTCTCTTTCTTCTCTTTCGTGGCCTAGGAAGTCTTGGGTGACACTTAGACCACTGGATCTCAAACTCTATTCTTTGGAACCATTCTAAGAACAAAGGCTCCACAGTCAAATAAATTTGAGAGGTGTTAGATTCAACAGGCTTCTTTATTGCAGGGCTTCATAGCAACTTTGCTATGCCAATGTGCGTCCTGAGTCTCCAAGAACGATAGAATGCAGCAATCCAAAACATATGTCTATACACTTTCCCTCCCCTACGCTGCCCGTGAGAACGCGCCTTGTGACTTCCAAGTGAAGGAGTGTAATTGACCCAGGGCCCAGCTGCCACCTTTGCACAGCCAGGCATGGAGCATGTCAGGGATATGAAGTCAGGCAGGCCCATTGCTGGGAGACACGGGACTCCTCTGATGACTAACTTGGCTTGAGGGCCCCCGGACAGCTTTACCAAAGCTTCCTTAGGTTGCACACAGTCTGGGATGCTGCCACCGCATCTCTCTTCTCTCTCCATCACCCGGGTCAACTTGCATCAGGTCTGCTCACTCCCCAGACTTAGTCAGCTCCCTGCCCATTTTCCCTCATGCAGATGTTTCCCCTAATAAACTCCTTGCATGTTTAATCCCATCTTGGTGTTTGCTTCTTGGAGGACCTGGGCTAATACATACTGCTTGAAGAGCACCTATTAATATCACAAGGAACACACGTGTACCAGAGGGGACAATTTGGGAAACTATAAGCCAGCCCATCAAGGACATTCAAGGCTGAAAGAGTTACTCACCCCATCCATCTACCCACCACCCACCCATGCAAGCAGCTACCCATCGTCCACTCACCCACCCACCCAACCCACAACCCAGCCAGGCACCGTGGTGGATGTTGGACAACTGCTGTAGTTCCCATCTAGGAAGCTGCCGGGCTCCCTGTGCTGCCCTGCAAACCTGGAGGAAGCCAAGAAGAGGCCATAGAAGAAGCTCCACTTCCTCCTTGTTGGAAAGGAACTCTATCGTCTGCATTGATTCCCATTCCGAGGGGACAAAAATATATCCTACAGCTGCTCACATTTTCTTCACTGAGAACAATCTCACTTAGATCTTGGCTCTGTGTCCCCAGGGATGCCTGCGAGACACACTTCTCCTAGCACATGCTCAGCCAGGCTGACAGCCCAGGAAGGATGCTGTTTTGTAAAATGGAGCTGAGAAAATGGGAAGGGTTTTTTGGGGAGTCACTGTTAATAATGGGGAGGGTGAGGAAGGTGAGGAACTACTACCAGGCACCTGCTCAGTTCCAGGCCCTTAACTTGCAGCCAGTCCCTTATTCTACCCCCACAGCAACCTTCAGAGAAGGAGGTCTGGTTATTGTCCCCATTTTACGGATGAGGAGACTAAGGCTCAGAGAGCCAAAGCAACCTGCTTAGAAGGTGAGTCTGGGGATATACAAGTGAGTGTGTGGGCTGGGGAGTTTTCCCGAGGCTGGGCTCCTTTACATGCCCAAGGCAGGCTCTGGGCTGGACTGGGGGCTATAAGTAGAAACAGGATCAATCTGGACTAGATGTCGAGGCTGGCTAGTGAGAGTTCAAAGCATACATTTTGGAAAAGGACGCTAGATCCCTTTTGAGAACCTCTGGTCTCCACATCTGGGAGGTTGAGGGAAAGGGCAAGGGGTAAAACTGCAAATAGTTTTTAAACCTATCAAAACCATGCTCTATTCTGCAGGAGGAAACCCTTCTAAGCATTGTCAGTATAAGGTTCAGTGTGTCTTGTCCAGTGGGGTGAGCTGCTGCAATGATGGTTGAAATTTGTGCTGAGACTCCATGACAGCTGGAAGCAGGTTGGTGGGTCCGACCAGCTCAAGACCAGCAAAAATGACAACCATGACAAAGTGTCTGTGAAGGGACGAGGACTAGAAGGGAATGTGGGGAATAAAAGGAG
This sequence comes from Galeopterus variegatus, assembly GCF_000696425.1. NCBI lineage: Eukaryota > Metazoa > Chordata > Mammalia > Dermoptera > Cynocephalidae > Galeopterus > Galeopterus variegatus. The sequence goes on from NW_007739882.1 coordinate 26,788, forward strand.
GTTTGTCAGGGTAGTGGGATGGCAGGGGAAATATTTCATTTAAAAAATCTTCAGGTTATAGAGTGAAGATATGTGAATCCAGTGAGAAGGAAGCAGATTTGCTGCAATCTTTCCCACCTCTAGGTCATGGTCTATGCTGGTTCCTGTGTCCCGAGCGCACCTCCACCCTGTCCTTATCTGCCAAAACCTTGCTCATTACCAGGGCTCTGCTGAACAGCCATCTCCTTGCATGAGCCTGGCATCTGTTTGCAGCAACCATGAGACCCGAAGCTCTGAGATTAGGGGCCTCCTGTGCTGCTCTCTGTGCCTAGAAAGCTACCCCTTCTCATCCTTAAGGGCTCAACTTAAATGTCCCCTCCTCAGAGAGGACCTCCTACACTACCCTTCCCAATGGGTCCTTCATGATTCTTTTCCTCAACCTCTTATTTGTTTCCTTCCTGGATACGCTACCCTCACCCCACCTACTGCCTTAAGTCTAGGATAGTGCCAGGCCCACGGTAGGAAAGATGTGACTAGGACAGCCATTCTGGGAGAATCTCAATATGCTTCCTGGCTCTATGTGAATATGGTTTTAATAAATGTCAACACAGACCATTGACTGCAACTATCGTGTGTGATCCAACTATACTGGGAGGATTGGGGAGGCAGGGGTGGGTAGAGAGGCTAGAGAGAGCCAAATTTTAATTTACCATCACATGATGTCAAGGGATAATGTCTAAAATGGGCAAGCCAAGAAAGAGGAATATATCAATTATTTCAAATTATGGAGATAAGGAGCAAGAAAAACAGCCGAGAGTATGGGAAGTAGTTGGCTCTGGGGAGCCAGAATCAGGAGAGGGGAGGGGTAGGCATGGGGCTGGCATTTTCCATTACAAGCCTTTTAGTATTCTTTGATTTTTAAATTATGTGTATGTGTTACTTTAATAAAAGTAAAAATTAAAAAAAATTATTTTAAATCACAGAGAAAAAAAATCCCATTGCGAATTAAACTGCTTCTTTGATCCTTCCTTGTAATATATCCTAAAATGATACTATAGTATCAAGCAAACATTTACCACGGAAATGAATAATGAGGGTATAATGTAAACAGATTTCAACTCTATTCAGCATAATAATAATTTTGAGATATTAAAATTCTTGGGGGAATGTTTCACTTAACGATGTAGGACAATGAGGGATTCACAGGGCTGCTGCTTAGCAAATAGGGCAGAGTTGCCTGGCCCAAGGCCTCCTGGACACCAGAGCCCTCCCTCCTGTCATGGTGCTGCCTCAGTTTCCCTATGTGTAGCGAGGCTGATTGACTCTGTGTGTCTATCACTGTTCCAGAAACAAGATACAATTCCAGACAGATAGATCTACTAGAGGGAAATGAGAAAACAGTCCAGGGCATTCATTCATATGTTCAACAAAAGATGAACCAGGACCCATTACATGCGTGGCATGGTTTAAAGTGCTGGGTATAAAACAGTGAACACGACAGATGAAAATCCCCTTTTCCTTTTGGTGCTTACATTCTAGAAAGGAAGGGGTAAGTCAGGAATAGAAAAGATAAATCAGTAAAAGATACCATAAGTGAGATGATATCAAGTGCTACAGAGAAAGACAGGAAATGTTGGGGTAGGAGGGGGTAGTTAGGGAAGGACTCACTGAGAAGAGCACAGCTCGGCAAAGCTCTGAAGGTGGTTACAGAGTATCAAGTGCTACAGAGAAAGACAGGAAATGTTGGGGTAGGAGGGGGCAGTTAGGGAAGGACTCACTGAGAAGAGCACAGCTCGGCAAAGCTCTGAAGGTGGTTACAGAGCTGGCCTGCCCATGTCTGGGGAAAGAGAAACAGCAGGCATGAAGGTTTGGAGGCAGGAGCACAGCTGGCCTGTTTGGGGACTGTCAAGGAGTGGCTAGAACAGGGTGAATAGGAGAGGGGAGAGGAGAGGATAGGAGAGGAGAGCAATGACTAGGCAGGTCCATACACTGCCTCGTGCATTCATTCCCAGGGAGGACTTGAAGTGAGTGGTGTGCTGGCAAATGTTTGAAAACTGGCTCTCAAAACAAACAAACAAACAAATAAATAAAATGAAGTGGTGGGGGTGAGGGGGGAAAGCTCTGGAGTATAAATAATTCCACTGTGGCTGATGTTAAGCTACCAACGTTAGGTCACAGAATGCAGAGCTGGGAAGGGGTGGGCACATCTAGCTCCAGCATCCAGCACCCCACTGACTGTGCAGGTCTTTTATTGTTTAATGCTGTGGTGGTTTTAAAAAAGCCCCCTGCCTTGGTCCTAGTGGCCTTTATATAAACACATTGGACAAAGTACATCCTTTTTTATACTTTGAGCCTTGTGCATTGGAAAACAACCCATTTAGGGCCTCATTTCTAAGTGAATTACCTGCAACAACCCACATGGTACCACCTACGTGCCAAGCTCCTTGCACCTCCAGCTTTCTAGTTGTTCTTGATGCTTAGAAGTTTCTTCCCCAGATCTTTGCATGACTGGCTCTTTCTCACCATTCAGGTGTCAGCTGAAACATCCCTCCCTGTCCATCTTCATTGAACAATGACTTTTGGTTTTTCCCACCCCTTATTACTTTCTTCACATTACCCTTTTAACTTTTATTCACAGCCCTTATCACTATCTGAATTAAATGATCTATCTACCTATCGATCTTTATCTGGTCTTTGTATCTGGCATTCTGGCATTGCTATATCCATTGCACATTCCAATATAGTGTCTGGTGCATAGTAAGCGTGAATTTAATAAACATGAATAAATGATCCTTCTGTCTTATACCTACAGTATGAACACTTAAATAAATGACCTCTTGCATGGATTTGAAGGCTTTGTCTCCATCAGGGACTCAAATTGTGGTGCATTGTGGACAAAAGGCGAGTTTGTAAGAGGCAGCATCCAGGCTAAATGAGCAGGTGGGGGTGGCTCTTTCTGCCTGGATGAGGGTTGTACTTCCTAAGCCAGCCGACAGTGGAATGGCAACGCCTATTTAATACAGTTCAGAAAATTACACCCACAGCCCCTCTGTCACCTGCCAGGCATGCGAGAGCAATTTCAACAGCCAGTTTGCAGCATAATCTCTTCTGGGCATCAGGAAAGCCTTCACCCTTGGGCTCATGTATGAGAGAAATTTAATGTGCCTGCTAACTGTCTTTCCTCCTTTGCACCTGTATTCCCATAGGTGTGGATTCTGGAGAGGTGGACAGCGCTCTCCAAATGTTCAAAACGGGAGGAACACTTCACGATGAGGCGGAAATGGTTGACATGAGACAATTTGCCAGCTATTCTGTGTGTGATTAGACCCCATTCCAGACCTTCCAGAGCCCAGCAATCTAATCATTTCAATGGCTATTATTTAAATAAAGGAAATAATTGACCTCGGCAGAGGAGCGATCACCGCGCAAGTCCTCTCCTGGACTCAATTAAGCATAGAAAGGGATTCTTAGTCAGAAGCAGCCAATTTGAACAACATGATGTGAGGGAAAGTCAGTTTTCTGCAGTGCCAGGTGGTGAGGAGGGTCAGGAAAAATGAGGGGGTGGGAGTCGGGCTTGGATGCCCAGCATGGCATCTGGCTAGAGCTCCTGGGGGGACAGACGGGGAGGCCAGGGCAGGAGGCAGGACAAAGACCATTTGGCTCTTCCTCCCCCGGAATTATTGCAACCCAGAGGAAATGAATGAACTCGGTCAGGCTGGCTTCTCTTTATTGCCTGCTTGGCAACCTCATGAGGCAGCAGCCCTGATGTGCTGCTCAGACACGCCCCATCCCTTCATTGCACAAACTAGCACCTACTCTGTATTGGCCATCAAGGACACGGGGACGGGAGCGAGTAAGAGAAGCACAGACCCTGTCCTGGAAGATATCATAATCTAGTCTGGGAAAAGAAAAACGAACAACAACTATACAAGTAGATGAATAAAAACACAACCTGATGGATGAGATTACGGGCTCTGCACCAAATACTGTCAGAACAGAGAGGCAGGGGAAGATATCTCGGCTGGATCTTGAAGGTTGAATAGGAGTTTTCCTGTTAATGATAATCAATTTAGTAAGAATTTGCTTTGGTCGAGAGAGTTGCTGGGTGTGCTGCAGTTATTATGTTACTTAAAATTGATAGCATTTTTTTTTTGTCTTTTTCCGTGTCTGGCAAGGGATCGCAACCCTCAGTGTCGCCCCCGTACCGGACTGGGGACCGGCAACGGGATTGCAACCCTCGGTGCTGCTCCCGCGCCTCGCTCAGCCAGTGAGCGGGAACCGGTCTGTATGTGGGATCCGAACCCTCGGGCGGGAGCGCCGCCGCACTTCCCAAGCGGCGCACTATCCAGTGCACCACCGGGCCGGCCCCAAATTGATAGCATTTTTTTTTTGTCTTTTTCCGTGTCTGGCAAGGGATCGCAACCCTCAGTGTCGCCCCCGTCCCGGACTGGGGACCGGCAACGGGATCGCAACCCTCAGTGTCGCCCCCGTCCCGGACTGGGGACCGGCAACGGGATCGCAACCCTCAGTGTCGCCCCCGTCCCGGACTGGGGACCGGCAACGGGATTGCAACCCTCGGTGCTGCTCCCGCGCCTCGCTCAGCCAGTGAGCGGGAACCGGTCTGTATGTGGGATCCGAACCCTCGGGCGGGAGCGCCGCCGCACTTCCCAAGCGGCGCACTATCCAGTGCACCACCGGGCCGGCCCCAAATTGATAGCATTTATAGAATGTTTGCTCTGTGCCAGGTTTTCTAAGTGCTTGACGTGTGTTACCCTCATTTAATCCTCATGTTGACCCAGGGAGCTTCCTCGTTCCCAGTTCGTAGGACTTGAGGCCAAGTAAGTTGGTGACATGTGTCCAAAGTCTCTCAGCCAGCAAAAGGATAGGGGTAGGATTTGAACACAGGCAGATCATTCCAGAGACCTTGGTCCTAACCACTGCCCTCTACAGCCTTCTCATGGGAACTCTCCTTCCACACATCTCAGGAATAATACCAAGGAAACGCCAAGTGTTAGCTCCTCAAGGTGGCAGGATGGGACAGGTTTAGGAAGCACGTCTGCAGCCTGACAGTCTCCCCTATGGACGGTGCTGAAGCCTGGAATTCCCACGCAGACCCTGGCAGGAGGTGATCACGGGGGGCATAGGCAGCTTCTCCATCTCTCTCTCCCTTGAAGCTGGGTGGATAAAGTGCCGACCTTGAGTGGGTTTACGAACCAGGAAGCTAACCCTCCTCACAACCAAGAATGGGATCAAGAGGGGAGCCCGGGTACAACGACTCTGGAACCTCACTGAGTGCCATCTTGTGAAGTTGCGCACAAGAGTCAGCAAGAGGGCGGCACCCGCTTCACTCACCGGGAGGGGTGGCTCCTTCCCAGCTGAGGCTTGAACTTTCCAGTTTACCCGCACCCAGCCACCTGGCAATTTCACACCTAGCTATGAACCCAAGACAAATCCCAGAAGTCACGGATGAGAACATTCAAAGCAGCTGCTGTGGCCTGGATGTGTCTCCCAAAATTCATGTGTCAAAACGTAATTGCCAAGGTCATAGCATCAGAGGTGGGGCCTTTGGGAGGCAATTAGGTCATGAGGGCTCCTCTCTTGTGAACGAGATTAAGACCTTTATAGAAGAGGCGTCTTGCAGCTTATGGCCCTTTCCATCCTGTGAGGACACAGCGCTCGTCCCCTCTGGAGGTCACAGCACCAAGGCGCCGTCCTGGAAGCAGGCAGCAGCCCTTACCAGACACCGAACCTGCTGGTGCCTTGATCTTGAACTCTCCAGCCTCCACAACTGTGAGAAATAAGCTTCTGTTCTTTCTAAATCATCCAGTCTCAGTTTTTGTGTTCTAGCAGCACAAACGGACTAAGACAGCAGCAGTGTTTGCAGTTACCCTGTCTCACCTCAAATACACCCCAGTGGTTCATCACGGGTGGAACTGTCAATAAACAATCTTCTATTCACACAAAAGATTATCCTACAGCAGTGAGAATGAATGAACTAAACTACATAAAACAACAGGATGCATTCTAGCAACATAATGTCGTGTGAGGAAAGCAAGGTGCAAGCCCACATAAAATATGACACTTTTGTAAAATTCTCAAAAATTAAATAATAATTTACAGCTCTACGAACATGTGGTAAAACTTAAAAAACAAGAATAACAAAGAAGCACGAAAGACAAAAGTCAGGAGAGAGCCTGTGTGCAATGAGGTAGAGAAGCTTCTGAGAAGGCGCAGTTGAGGGTGGGGGTTACTGGGGGTGGGGGAGGGGACAGGAAGCACCCACAGGTGCCCCAGCAGGGTTGGTTACTTTCCAGTTCTTTGGTGGGGTGATGGGTCTGTGGGTGTCATTTTAAAAAATTAGACTTTGCAAGTTTCAAATTCATTAATAGGAGCTGTTAAATGCAAGCTACCTTCATGCAAGACTCCACTTAGGGGGAGGTGGGAGTGGGGGAGCCTGAGGTTCCCCCTGACCCGACGCTTCACACCTTAGGGATGCTCTGTGGAGAGAGAGCCCAGAGCGGAGTCAGAAAGAGGAGAGAGAAGTTGAATGAGGCTGCACTTCATTCAAGCTGGATGAAGCTTCAGAGTTGGGAAAGAAACAGCAGGGTCCAGAACCTTGAACCTCTGTAGCTCCTCGGTGTTGG
>NW_007739883.1:0-885 GCF_000696425.1 Galeopterus variegatus
GATGACTTTTTACAAGGGAAAATGGGGAAATATTGAGTTTTATATGACAGCAACAAATTTGCATCCTTTTTACTGTGCAAAATTACACTCTTTAACTTGTGCTCTCATGTGCTGGGGTTACCCCGTGTGACTCTCCCTGGAGCCCAGGACAGAGGGCATTCATCAGCCAGTCTTACCCGAAGGCATATCACAGGCCCCTGGAGAGCTTTCGGTGGCAAAGCTACCAGAAGGCATTCACTGATCCTCTATGGATATGTGTTGGTAAGGACTGGGGAGGCTGCCTCACAAAGGTGTGGACAGGTCTCACCTGAAACACTGCTCATCTCTGCATCCAGAGCAGGAAAAGCAACATTCCTGCTTGCTCCCAGGATGGGTATTAAGTCCGTTGGACTCTCAGAAAGAAAGAACAGGAGGAAAGGACTGTTGATCACACCTGCTCTCTGTCCCCTTCTCCTATCAGCAACCCTGTACTACACGGATCCCACAGGAGAGGCAGGGAAATGAGTGAGGCTGTCCCCAGATCAAACCCCAGGGTCAACAAGTTAAAGGTCAAGTAGAGGGTATGGACTCTCCTCTCTCTNGATCAAACCCCAGGGTCAACAAGTTAAAGGTCAAGTAGAGGGTATGGACTCTCCTCTCTCTTTGGGAGGTTTTCCTTTTAGGAGCTTGGCTGGATTCCCAGACCATGCCTTTCCTTGACTTTTCTAAGCTCCCTTTGTCTTCTCCTTGTTGGCTGAGTTTAGTTCATGTGTGAGCTTCCCGGGCCTCCAGATGGCCTGGGATGGACACCCAGGGCCGCTGTGTGTCAGCCTCAGGATGAAACAGTCTCTCTGGCTTCATCTTTCAGGCCAAGGTTGGTTCATCCTGTGCTCCAGCAATGACCAC
>NW_007739883.1:2401-3429 GCF_000696425.1 Galeopterus variegatus
TCTACTGTTCAGGCTGCCTCTGTACTCAATTGAGAAGTTAGGGATCTATTTCTGAAAAGAGTTAGAAACAAATAACCTTACAGAAAAAAGAGGGTTTATTAGGATTCATCTACGTAGAAAGAACCCTTTGTTCAGAGAAGATGGCTCTGAAAAAGCAAATGTTAGTGAAAGACGCTGTGTTAGAGGAAGGTCCCGGGCAGATCTGGCCTGCATCACAAGGACCTCTCTTTGCCCGGCCATCTGCCGTCTGCGCCCGAATGCCCAGACACAGGCAGGAACTGCGATGGCTAATGGCTTTTGGACTCTAAATAAAGGAGAAACAAAGCAGTGCTTAAACAAAAGGACTGCAGTCTGGAAACAATTCTTAAAGAGAAAGGACCCTGTTGATATGCGTTCCTCCCACATAGAGCTTAATTGGGCCACACACCCTAGTACACTTTGGAGATACCCCAAATCCAATTCCTTTCTGTATTTCTGGATTGAAGCTTGGGGAAGGCTGCCTCAGGGGCTGTATGTGAATCGTCAGAGACATTAGAAAATTCATTATGGTGCCTTGGAGTTACCCGTAAGGACATGTAAACCCATAAACGAAAGAATTCCACCTGCCCTATGCCCACCCTCCACCCCAATTTCCATTGAACCACAGGATCCAGAAGAAGAACAGACCTTTCTGAGCACCTCGGCCGTGGGCCTGCCAGACGTGATGTGCAGATTGTGGGCTCGGTGTGGATCGATGGACATTTGTGGCAAAGTTTAGACCTTGCTAAACGTAAATATAATTATCTCTAAAATGCTGGGCCTCCCCGTTTCCATTCCACTGAAATTGCATCATGACATGGGGACGCTTTGAAGAATTCTTAACAAAAGGGAAACAGAAGTGGGGTCTCCCTGTGCACTTGTCCCAAGGATGCATGATTTGGAGACCAACCGTGATCCTCCGAGTTCACCACTTTCTTCACTAAGAAGTGTCTGCCGGGCCCTCATCTGTGGATGTCTAACCACGTAGCCCACGTGTGGAGTCGACAGAG
>NW_007739883.1:4600-5599 GCF_000696425.1 Galeopterus variegatus
GTGGGAAGGCCACGTGGTGAACAGTTGTGGGGGACCTAACAGCCAGCTGGAAGCAGGTGTTTACCCCGAGAGCCACAAGGACTGAATTCTACCAACGACCACGTGAGCTTGGAAGGTTGGGAGATACCTGACTGCCGCCTCTGAGACCCTGCACAGACGACCCCGCTAAGCCTCGCCCAGACGCCTGACCACAGAGACCGTGAGAGAAGAAGTGTGCAGCTGATCATGGTTATTCACGGTGCTATGTTCTGTAAGTCCCTGTGAACACTGAATTAGCGAATACTGAGCCACTGCAGCTACGGGAGATACAGGGTTAGGTTCCTGTGAGCCTCTAGGCACAACATTTTCATCAACCGATCAATACACAACCTTGTTTATGTGTGCTTCTGTTTAAAGACACTGTGTTGCATATATGTAGTGGGTTCATTACATTGAACTCATGGCCAGGAGCATTATAACTCATGCCTGAAGCTTCTCCAACACACGGATTTTCTCCGTAAGGCACATCACAGCCTCTCGTGCTTAGGAGCATGAGACAGCTCTTCACACTGCATTTGGGGGCCACTTTAAACAGCAAAACCACCAACAAAAAGCACGAAAATGTGAAAAACATGACACTAAATAGATTGCGAAAAGGACGCTTGTTTACAGTTTGAGAGCTGAATCGCGAAGGCAGAGTCACCGTGTCCAGCCTCAGTAGGGAACACGTGCTTCGGGGACTCAGATCTTTCATGGATTTGGGCATGTCTTCAAATGGCCACGAAAGCACTGTGAGTATCAATTTTGGGGTCACAAATCAATTTTAGCAGGTAGGTGAATTCACAAACATGGAATCTGCAAATAACGACAATAGACTATGTGTTGTTTTAAGCTGCTAAATTAGTGATCATTTGTCATGCAGCGATAATAGGAAAGTAATTGAGTCTCTAACTTCAGTCACTCCACCTACAGATAAATCCCAGCCAAGGTCCTGTTCAGAAATAAAATTCTGGGCCGGCC
>NW_007739883.1:7153-8203 GCF_000696425.1 Galeopterus variegatus
GGCAGCTCAGTGGCCCCACATCCCACGCCAGACAGCTCAGGCTCAGCTCTCTCTCCAGTGACTCAGTTAGTTGGGTTGACACATGTGCATGAAGCCACTGCTCCTCCCAAGGCTTGTACGGAGGACCAAGGGGGTGGGTTTCTAGCACTTTCCATTCTCAGCCCAACCTTGTCTCAGGGACCTTATCTAACTCCCCATGTATGTGCACCTGTCCCCATCCACATGTGAAGCGGCCTGTTCTTCAGTCAGTCCTCTAGCCCAGCCTACCCGCAAGACAGAGGAAAAAACCCCACCCAGTTGTATATATTCAAACTATTACGATAAAGGAGATTGGAAGGAGACGCAAACATTTCCACATTGGACCACACCACTGCAGCAGAAGACAGAAAAATGAAGAGAACAAAGTTACTTTAATAAAAGAGGAAGAAAAATCTGATTGTCCACATGCAATGGCAATGTCTCCCCATCCCAGGGGCCTCTTAGCCTTAGTCATCTCCGCATGTGGCAAGGTTAGTAATCATCACCTGCTTCAGTGCAGCAAAATAGGACAGGAATTAACGATCCATTTCATGATAAGCCCTCAGAGCATCTCAGCACAGGCTTACGGGGTAGACTCAAAAAATAAATGGCACAGACCGGCTCCATGCTTGCCAAACACAGGGAAGATCCAGCAGAGCCACAGTCTTCTCTTCTTTAAAACATCTGCACAAAATGTACAGTTTTCCACTTCAGTTGATTTCCCCAGGGTTTTGTATTATGGTGATTGATTTTCTTCTTTTATCATTATCAATTGATGCTGTGTCTCAGATCGCTGAGCATTAGAGATGTTCCAATCCCATTTACAGAAAGCTGTCAAAAGCTAAATTTGGAGAATGAAGAACAATACACAAAAAGCATCCTAAAGCATATTAGCACTTTGGCCCCCAAAATAAAGATAATTATAATAACCTGTAATTCAATTCCATTTAAGATTTTATTGTTATGACTTCGAGTTTTCCTCTTTCAGAATTTATAACTGTAATGAAAATTAAAACAATGTAGGAACCAAAA
>NW_007739883.1:9610-23625 GCF_000696425.1 Galeopterus variegatus
TCACCAGCTTGTGACTCAGCCCGGAGTAGCTCTTACTTCAGGTTCTGGTGGCTCTGCTCCAAGTGTCCCTCACTCTCCTTCTGGACCAGGGGCCATTGGGACATATCCTTCTCATAGTGATGGCAGAAGCACAGGATGATAAATGGAAATACATATGCTTCTTAAGGTCTAGGCTCAGAGCTGGCAATGAGCATTTCCACTTTCCAGTCTTGTGGAAGCTCTTCTCATGGGCAGCACCATGAAGGAACGGGATTCTTGGAAATATAGTCCCCAGCCTTAGATACACATAGCAATGAAGGTGGTGATGGTGGTGGTGGTGATGGTGGTGATGGTGGTGGTGGTGGTGATGGTGATGGTGATGGTGATGGTGGTGGTGATGGTGGTGATGATGGTGACGGTGATGGTGGTGGTGGTGATGGTGGTGATGATGATGATGGTGGTGGATGGTGATGGTGACGGTGATGGTGGTGATGATGATGATGGTGGTGGTGGAGGATGGTGATGACAGTGATGGTGGTGGAGGATGGTGATGATAGTGACGGTGATGGTGGTGGTGGTGATGGTGGTGGTGGTGGTGATGGTGATGGTGGTGGTGATGGTGGTGGTGGTGGTGATGGTGATGGTGGTGGTGGTGGCGGCAGTGGTGATGGTGGTGATGGCGATCACAGTGGTGGTAGAGGAGATAGTGGTGATCATGGTGTTGGTGTTGGTAGTGACAATGGTGGTCGTATCTGTTGATAATAGATAATCCATCACAGTATGAAAATATTAAATCACTGCACACCTTTCTAGACCTGTGCCCAAAATTTAATCTCTGAAAAAAATTTTAATGTCTGCACTTCTTGGAGTTCAATGCAAAGCAGAAACATGACGAGCTAAACGATCAAAGAGGTTGTAAGATTTGTTAGGGTTGGGGTCATTTCTAATTCACTGCAGAGCAAGACCTTTCCATCTGAATTTTTATGTCTTTTGTCAATTTTGAGTCGCTACTATCTTCTGTCTGCTAATCCCACTGTTTTCTTTGTTGTTGTTTTATTTTTATGATCTTCATGTCTCCTCATCTCTCTCATATTTTCCGTCTCTTTATCTCTGGGGGGAATTTCTCTGAGTTCACCTTTATTTTTTAATCTCTAAAAGCTGTCCTTGTTTTCCATTTCTTTCTTTTCCAGAGCATCTTATTCTTTCTTTATGAACTACAAATCTTAAACCATTCTATTAACTGGAGTATTGCTCTTCATTTTTCTTCTAAAACTAATATCCTGAATTATTGTATTTCTTCTTAGATGTATTTTTTTCTGTTCCTTTGTCGAGGTCTCTCTCATTGGAGTCCAGGTCTCCTCCTCTGCCTGGTGATCCCTGGATCTCTGCGGTCATGGTATGTTCAGTTATTTTAGGAAACAGGTGGCAGGGTTTTTGCCTGGGCCATCTACAGGCTGCCACACTCTACGGATAGGGGAGGCTGGAGTGCTGTGTGGAGTCTTGTTACTTAGAACTTCAATGACTCCTCTGCAGGCCTCACTGACATATTCCAGGGAACCTCTTCCCCACGTTTTTCATTAGTCAATGCAGCTCCCACTGACTAGCAGTGTCTGCACTCTCCATTAAATAATCCATACCTTCTCTGACTGCTTGTCTTTACTGACTTCATCATATAATCAAATTCCTTCTCTAATAATAGGGCCATATGGACTAAAAATTAAAATAGCTTCACAGTACTTTTAATATTTAAAAATGCCACTTACTACTTATTTGGAAGTGCTTTTATTTTATCTGTAATATCCAAGTAATTGGCTTATCCTCTCTAAACGTTTATTATAAATTTTGAATTTTAGAAGATTATGTGAGTGAATAACAAGTTTTGCTTCCAGGAGTTTATAAAGCCAAATAACTTTTGTAAATCTTTCATGGGCCCTTGAAAATAAGTAGTCCCATCAGTGCAAGCTTGATCTTTATTAAGCTTACTATTATCGTTGTGATCGGCCAAGGATACCCAGGTCTTAATCTGTGGAACACACAAGAATATTACTTTAGATGACAAAAGAGATTTTGCAGATGTGATTTACTTAAGGATCTTGAGATGGAGAGCTACTGGAGTAAATGCAGTCATAAGTATCCTTCTAAGAGGGGAGGCAGAGAGAGACCTGATGCAGAAGAAGGTGGCGATGTGACCACTGAAGCGAGATGGTACACTGCTGGCTTTGAAGACAGAGGAAGGGGCCATGAGCCAAGGAATGCAGCTCTGGAGCTGGAATAGGCAAGGACGGATTCTCCCCAGAGCCTCTGGAGGGAATGTAGCCCTGCTGGCATCTTGATTTCAGCCCAGTGAAACTGATTACAAACTTCTGGCCTCCAGAACTGTGAGAGCGTAACTATGCATCATTCTAAAGCATCAAGTTTGTGGCAATTTGTTACAGCAGCGATGTGCAACTAATACAAGCATATGACTTTAGTCCCTTTTCATTGACTCTTAATCTGTCATAGGATAGTGGCATTGGAAAATTCTCCCCAGTGGTTCTATTTTTTTATTATTTTTTCTTGACTTTTAAAATATACATTTATAAATGCCAATGCTGTTTATTGGTACATGAATGCTAATGACTATTTTCAGTATTACCTTTCACAACATAGTGTGATTCCTATTGCCACATTAAGGCTCCTTGAGACAATGTCTATATTTCCTTGATATTGAAACCATCACCCTTTCTGCTGTGTGACAATTTAAATTGTAAAAGAGCTCTCTTTCATGTCTATTTCTTGTATCACACAGTTCAGTTTTTGCTTCCTATCACAAGCCTTTGCTTCGATGTCTTAAAACTCTCAAAACTCTCAAAATTTATTATCAAAACCAGAATGTTTGACCCTGAAGTTTCTCACCTTGCTTTGTTGTGCTTTTCATTTTGTGCTTTACTGTAGCTTCCTTTTACATTTTATGTTATGTGCACAATGGTATTTTTTAAAATTATACCCATGAATACCTTCAATTTTTAAAAATATCAACTTAAACATAGACTTCTCCAATTACTTAAGTCAAGAATAAAGCGATTACTTTGGCTCCATAATTACATAAGACTTAAAATGTATCCTGCTTTATCTTTTCCTGTGCTCCCCGTTATTTCCTAGTCTTTGTTAATTCAATTTTACATTATAGACATGGTATCTTTACTCATATTTAACAATTTAAATTAAAAACTATTTGGGGTTTTTCTCTTTTTTGGCCATTTTTACATAACTCATTTATTTGTTCAGCAAATATTTATTGAGGACCTACTGTGAGCCAGGCACTGAGCTCAGAACTGGTGATACGACAATGATCAGGGCCCACAGGGCCTTGCCTGGTCCTCGCAGGCCACGCTGCTGTGCTGTCTTCCCATCTCTGATCGGTTTACTTCTCACCACCCCGTATCCCATCCACACGGTGCTAGGTTTGGTTCTTCAGAGCACCCTCGCCCTCTCTCGCCCTTGTGTTCATCTGCTTGTGCTCCCCTGGGATGCAAGATTCTTTCTCCAGCTCTTCTGCCTAAATCCTCCTCCTCGCTCAGGTGTCAGACTGTACTTCGCTTTTTCCAAGGAGCTTTCTTTTGACCATCCCTGCAGCAAACCTGGATCAGGCCTCCTACCTCTAGATTTCTACAGCAGCCTATGCTTCTTTCACCATGCCACCGTGTCACCACGCCACCATGCCACCACACCGCACAACACACCATCATCTCTCCATGCCAACCACCATGTCACCATGCCACCACCTCACCACACCATGCCACCATGTCACTAAGTCACTATGCACCATGTCACCATGTCACAACCTCACCACACCACCATACCACCATGCCATCACCTCAGCAAACCACCATGCCACCAAGTCATCATGTCACTGTGCTAGCCATCATGCCACCATACCACCATGCTACCATGTCACCAAATCACCATGTAAGCCAACATGTCACTAGTAGCTATGCACCATGTCACCGTGCTACCGCATTACCTGTCCTGCTGGTGGGTGCTTGCCTGTTTATTTCTCTCTGTGCCCCTGGACTGTGGGCTTCACAAGGGCACAGACTTCTATGGTTTTGCTCAAAATTTTACTTATTTGCACAGTGTCTGGCACCTTGAAACCATTCAATAAATGTTTGTTTTAACTGAAGGAGAAAATAGATGAAGTGCTCTTTTTTGTAACTAATTGTTGATACCGACCGGTTTTATGTTGGCTAGAACATCCCTTAACTAAGTATTTCAGAAGGAGAATGTGAACGGCAGCTTTCCGATCCCCAACATAACTGAGAATGACTTTGTGCTGTAAGAACTTTGCTGGCTATGATATTCTCTGTCCTCAATTTCTGAAATTAAAAGTTATAAATTTCCTCTTAGAAGTATATAAATTTGGGGGAATTATCTCCTGGCTTTTATGTTGCAGAGAAAATGTCTGACTTTGGATTAATTTTTGTTTCTTTTAAAGTAATCTGCCCTACTTCCTTCTTTGTCTAAATATAAAGAGATTTTTATTTTTTCCTTAAAAATATTCCCATATGTCCAGTGTTGGTTTGCTTTCATTAATTTTGCCTGGTATATAACGAGCTCTTTCCTCCCAGTGGATTAAATCTTTGTTCCATCCAGAAAAGTGTTCATCAATTACAACCTTCCCTGAACCGCCCGTGTCTCCGTGGCAGGTGGCCAAGCAGATCACCGTACAGCAGTCTTAAAACTCTCAAAACTCTTCAATTACAACCTTCCCTGAACCGCCCGTGTCTCCGTGGCAGGTGGCCAAGCAGATCACCGTGATCGTTTACACCCACGTCAGCCCTCCTGAGACCTAAGAGTTGAAGACGTCGAGGAATAACAAATGTGGGTGACAGCAGCAGCACGCATTGCTTCAGAGACCACTCCTGTGCGGTGAGGGGCCGTCTGCTCTGTTTTCTGATTAATGTCCACTCAAGCACGGAGCACCCAGGAGGTGGAAGTCCCCTCCTCTCCTCCAGGACCCACCACGCGGTTCTTTTGCAGACAAAGGACTGGGAGTAGTTCTCGGGTTCTTCAATCAAACCCAGTCTCTGCTAATGTATACAAATAATCGCTCCAAACTCTAGGTCCAATGTTGGCCCTAATTTTCAAAGCCATTGGACATTTCTATCTTTGAGGTATTGAAATGGGAAGTGGAAGAGCCTGGTCAGGCAGCTCTACATCAACCATGAAATCTGCATCCTTGTTTATCAGGGAGATACAGAGCCCAGAGAGGATCTGTCCAATCCCCAGGCTGGGGCAGCACCAGCGTGAGACCTGCAGCTGCTGACTGTTAGCCCAACACGGATGAGAAGACCTTGCAGGTGACTTTTGAGCACCTTCGTACTTCCTCTGTCCTGGTCTCCCTGCCTGTTTGTGGTTGTGTTTTTCTTGGCCCAGGCCCGTGTCTCTTTATCTCATAGCCTCTGTGGTCCAAAGTTAGAAGAGAGTTCTGACCAGGTATGGTTAGTGCTTGGTTTCTGGGGCCTGAACTCACACACACAGGATCTCAGTGAGCCCCAAGTCCTGCAGCAGTAGCACGGTGCCACTGGGCACCCTGCAGACAATGCCAACGAAGCAGGCTTCAGGCCCCAATGCTCCTTGCAGAGATCAGAAGCTCCTGTGGACTGCGGCTGAAGACAGGACCTATGAGAGGCCAGGGAGGTTGAAGGAAAAGCAAAGCACCCATAGCAGCATCCACAGGGAAAGGGGGGTTGACCTGTCCCCTGGTTGCAGCAAGATGTGTGACCTTTCCTTTGAATTTACGGTGCTCTCACATGTCCACAGTTCATAAAACACAGGGCATCTGCGTATTGCTGCCTGGAGTGAAGACACCCACCTCCGGCAGGAGTCTCAGGCTAATGTGAGATGCAAACATGAATTCTCTGCATCTGTGCATCTGGGCAGCAGGATGGCTGGCAGTGAACCACAGACAGCTCCATCATCCCGTCTGCAGCAGGAAGCCCAGCACGCAGCCTGATGGTCAGGCCACACCGTTGCCACTCACCAGTGGGGCAAGCTCAGGCAGGTTACTTAACTTCTCTCAGTTCCTGCTTTTGAAAAATAAAAATAATTGGGTCTGCATCACGAGATTACCTGAGGATTAAATAAGATAACAAACATAAGTCACGTGACATAGAAAGTGTACCCAAAAGGGGGGTGGCTCCCTGTCCCCTCTCCTTGTAACCTGGGCTGAGCCCCTCCTAACCCCANCATCAATTACAACCTTCCCTGAACCGCCCGTGTCTCCGTGGCAGGTGGCCAAGCAGATCACGGTGATCGTTTACACCCACATCAGCCCTCCTGAGACCTAAGAGTTGAAGACGTCGAGGAATAACAAATGTGGGTGACAGCAGCAGCATCACGCATTGCTTCAGAGACCACTCCTGTGCGGTGAGGGGCCGTCTGCTCTGTTTTCTGATTAATGTCCACTCAAGCACGGAGCAGCCAGGAGGTGGAAGTCCCCTCCTCTCCTCCAGGACCCACCACACGGTTCTTTTGCAGACAAAGGACTGGGAGTAGTTCTCGGGTTCTTCAATCAAACCCAGTCTCTGCTAATGTATACAAATAATCGCTCCAAACTCTAGGTCCAATGTTGGCCCTAATTTTCAAAGCCATTGGACATTTCTATCTTTGAGGTATTGAAATGGGAAGTGGAAGAGCCTGGTCAGGCAGCTCTACATCAACCATGAAATCTGCATCCTTGTTTATCAGGGAGATACAGAGCCCAGAGAGGGTCTGTCCAGTCCCCAGGCTGGGGCAGCACCAGCGTGAGACCTGCAGCTGCTGACTGTTAGCCCAACACGGATGAGAAGACCTTGCAGGTGACTTTTGAGCACCTTCGTACTTCCTCTGTCCTGGTCTCCCTGCCTGTTTGTGGTTGTGTTTTTCTTGGCCCAGGCCCGTGTCTCTTTATCTCATAGCCTCTGTGGTCCAAAGTTAGAAGAGAGTTCTGACCAGGTATGGTTAGTGCTTGGTTTCTGGGGCCTGAACTCACACACACCGGATCTCAGTGAGCCCCAAGTCCTGCAGCAGTAGCACGGTGCCACTGGGCACCCTGCAGACAATGCCAACGAAGCAGGCTTCAGGCCCCAATGCTCCTTGCAGAGATCAGAAGCTCCTGTGGACTGCGGCTGAAAACAGGACCTATGAGAGCCCAGGGAGGTTGAAGGAAAAGCAAAGCACCCATAGCAGCATCCACAGGGAAAGGGGGGTTGACCTGTCCCCTGGTTGCAGCAAGATGTATGACCTTTCCTTTGAATTTACGGTGCTCTCACATGTCCACAGTTCATAAAACACAGGGCATCTGCGTATTGTTGCCTGGAGTGAAGACACCCACCTCCAGCAGGAGTCTCAGGCTAATGTGAGATGCAAACATGAATTCTCTGCATCTGTGCATCTGGGCAGCAGGATGGCTGGCAACGAACCACAGACAGCTCCATCATCCCGTCTGCAGCAGGAAGCCCAGCACGCAGCCTGATGGTCAGGCCACACCGTTGCCACTCACCAGTGGGGCAAGCTCAAGCAGGTTACTTAACTTCTCTCAGTTCCTGCTTCTGAAAAATAAAAATAATTGGGTCTGCATCACGAGATTACCTGAGGATTAAATAAGATAACAAACATAAGTCACGTGACATAGAAAGTGTACCCAAAAGGGGGGTGGCTCCCTGTCCCCTCTCCTTGTAACCTGGGCTGAGCCCCTCCTAACCCCACCTAACAAAGGCTGGCTGATTTTCAGTAGATCAAATAGGTTTGGAGCAGCTAAACTCTGCATTTCTAAGCCTTTTGAACAGGAAACCTGAGACGAGAGAACGTTTGAATCGGCTCATGCAAAAAACAATATTTGCTCGAGGTTAGCGCCTGGTGAATTTTTAACCTCACATAAATCAAACTGTAAAAATGGACAAAGGCTGAATTTCCTGTGCCAGGACTGAAATAGAAGCCGCCTGGGTCTCGTAAACAATTCCGATTATGTTGACATAACCAAATCATGCTGAGATGAATAGCTGGAATATTTATATTTAGATCCTAATGTATAATGTAAAATAAATGAAAATAGTCTATCTTCATAGCATTGCAGTTGCACCACCATTTCCCTTTGCAAAGATGACTCAGTGACCAGGCGGCTCGGCACAGCCTGGGGCAGGGTTTTGCTTCTCAGCTCTCACTGCTTTTCCCACAGCTGTCGTCACCAGGTCCCCAACACTAAATGATGAATAGAAACCCCCCAGGGGAATCAGTCCACAGCAAGGTCCAAAGTGAATCCTTTTGTGGGTGCTTTGTACTGAGAAATATAAACACCTTAATAGACCTGGGGGACTGAATCTTATAACTGCAGGGGACAATATTTTAATTAGAGAATACTGTCGTTAGTTCAACAAACATCTTTCTTTAGCAACTCCTATAAGCTAAAAACTTAGAAGGATATAAAAACAACTAAGATATTTTTCTTCTTTTAATCTAGTAGGAAAGGAAGATATTAAAGTACCTGATTTACTATAAGGCAGAAAGAGACGTGAGCTCCAGAGCATTACAAGCAAATGTTCTGAACTTCTAGAAGCAGGAAAGACAGCACCAAAGCAGGCAAGGTTGGAGCTATTTAAAGGATGATGAAGGTTTTAATAGGGAAATGGAGCTGCAGAGGCCCAGAGAATTGTGCCTAGGCTGATGTGGAACTGACGACAGGGCGTGGAGTGGAAGTGTGTGACACGAGGCTGGAAAAACAGATTGGAGGCAAGTCTGGAAGCAGCATGGAGTGGGGAAGATAGAGCCTTGTCTTACAGGAAACTGGAGGTTTCTTAAGGCATTTAACAAAAGGGTGGATATGATGTCAGCAGCGTGAAGGATTTGCCCATTCATTTATTCACTGAACAAATATTTACTGAGGTCCTTGATGAGGAATAAAGTGGTGGGTAACAGAACTGACAGGCTCCTGCCCCCATGGACTCTACAGTATGTGGGGTGACAGCATTGACCAATAAACCCCTAAGTACATGTGTAATAATTACATGCAGAAGAGAAAGCCAGGGAAGAAAAGTGCTTAGGGTGGCATCTGAGGACAGCAGGGACACCTGACTCACGCCGGGGGTGGGAGAGACAGACGGAGGTCACTGTGGAGTGTGGACACTCACACTGGGTGCTGGGGGGTCAGCGGGCGTGGGGGACAGGGCGTGTGCTGGGGGTGAGGCTGCAGCACGGGCGGGAGCGCCGCGAGTGCAGGAGGACTAGGAGGGGACCGTGGGGTGAGCGAAGAGTCGGCATTTTCAAGAAAACAAAGGAAAAGAGAGTGGCCGAAGATGGCTCTGGAGGGATGGGGCACCTGCAGGGCCTGCAGGGCGTGTTCAGGATCTTCAGTGGGAAGTGCAATGGGCTGCCGCTGCCACGTCTGCAGCGCTGAGGTGCTGCAGAAAGTCACTCGGGCTGCTGTGGGGACAGCAGGGCTGAGAGGGCAAGTTTGAAAGCTGCGGTGCAGACCCACGGGAGATACCTGGGTGGTGTGCATGGAGCCATCCTGTAAACCCAGAGGGAAGTGGCCAGTGTGAGACCCACTGCCCAGGCAAGACTGACAGCACTTGGTGATGGGTTGGCGCTGGGAACTGCAGAAGAGGGAAAAGTCGAAGATGACGCCATGTTCTGACTAGAGCCACGGAGCAGAAGATGGCAACATTTCATAGAGATGGAAAAGCCTGAAGGCATTGTAATGCTTAGGCAGCAGGAGAAAGAAATCAAGAAATATGAGCATGGGATACAGGAGAGTTGAACGCCGGTGAGACACCCAGTGATGAGGTCAAGTGCACAATTCACAGTATGGGTCAAGAGCTGAGAAGAGAAGCAGATCACATGGGAAGAGAGCAGAGAGAAAGCTGATAAGGGAAATCTTTCATCTCTGCTTCCTCTCCCTGGCATCTGCCCCAGCTGGCGGCTCCAGGAAGGCGTCAGGTGCTCACCTGCCCAGCCTATCACAAAGCTCTCCAAAACATATCAACCTTAATTTGTGGCTCAGGTTTATCCAAGAAGGAAAATTGCAGGTTCTCTGTATTAGACCCCTTTGCAATCAGTTACTGTCCCCCAAATATGAACCCCAGGCAAGCAATGATTTTCCTTCTTCCACTACAGCTTAGTTTTGTCTATTCTCTTGGATTCTCTGGACATGTCTCTGATGGGTCCCTTGCTTGATGTTATGACAAGTTGCAGGCTAAGCCTGCATTTGCCTTGACCTAGAGTCTGTATCACCCAAGGAAACCGGGGTCCTTTTCGTGGGAAGTGGTATTTAGAGACCACAGGCAGCGTCCCAAGGGTGATCATCAGTACTCACTGGTCGTCATTCCGAGGCCTGTTAATAAAACTAGGACATTTTTAAAAACTAAGACAAAATAACTCTTAATCACACTCATTTCCAATCCAGACTGAGGATCCAGGACCCAGACTAATTCATTAATCTTACTTCCACATCTTTCTCCCACTGAAAATCCTGGTTCTTAATGACATCAGCGTCATTACTCATTTGCTTCCCTCTAAGCCACGAACAGTAGCCTCGGAATAGGAACGCCAACACCCCACCAAAGGCATAATTGCTGAAAACCGCCGAAGATGTTAGCAGTTTTGTGTTGTTGTTGTTGTGACAGCATATTCCACTAGGGACATGGAATCAAATTACCGTGTTTCGAAATCACTTGAAATAGTTTCTGTTCATGCGGTTATGACCTCAAATACATACATTGTGAAATGTGTTTTGTTTCATTTTCCATCTTTATGGATGGTTCTAATTGTGATTTTGTTTTACAATTATGTAAAATATCCACATGGTCCCAAAGTCGAATTACCAAACAGGGCACATTCAAACAATCTTAGCTTCTCCACCTGCTGCTCCGTTCTGCTCTGTTCTACTTTTTCCTTAGAGTAGCCTATTTTTTTTCACTTTTACAATGTACACTTCCATCGTTTTACACACACACATACTCACATTCCCTTCTGAGATGTGTGGAAGCGACCTGCACCCGCTGTCCTCTCTGCTCTCATCTCCTAATGGTGTCTCACTCCACTGTCGCCTCCAAACGTCTTCTCTCCTTTGCAGGCGCAGTACCTCATTACGTGGGCACACCACAGTTTATTCAACCAGAGTCACCTATGCATAAAAATTTGTGATTTCTAATCTTCTGTATTACAAGTAGGGTTACAATAGTCTTGCTTATCACTTTTTGTCTCCTATTTTTGCAAGCAACACACACTTTTTCAGCACCTACTACATTACAGTCCTTAATAATATACTAGTGGAAAAAATCCCAGCTGTTATCATCTGAATGTCTGCATCTGCCTAAAATTCGTCTGTTAAAATTCTAACTCCCACGGTGCTGATATTAGGAAGTGGGGCCTTTGGAAGGTGATTAGTTCATGAGAGTGGAGTCCTAATAAATGGGATTAGTGCCCTTCTATCAGAGGCCCCAGAGAGTGACCTCACCCCTTCCATCATTTGAGGACATTGTGAGAAGACACCAGGAAGCAGGTCCTTACCAGACCTCTTGATCTTGAACTTCCCAGCATCCAGAACTGTGAGAAATAAATTTCTGTGGCTTTTAAGCTACCCAGTTTGTGGTATTTTGTTAAAGTAGCCCAAATGGACTGAGACACTTGCCCTCTAGGAGCTGACATTGTGCTGGGGTTGGGAGAAGGAAGGCAGTACAGAACACAGAGCCTACTGGGCTGTGGTGAGAGCTCTAGGAAAAACGAAGCAGGTTAAAGGGCAATGGAGAGTGACGGGATGGGGCAAGGGGGAATGCTGTTCTGTCCAGACAAGACCTCTCAGATAACATGACAGTTCAGCAGGAACGGAGGGAGTGAGGGTGGCAGGGAGCCACAGAGGCACGTGGAGGAAGAGCATTCCAGGAAGAAGGAGCGGCTGGTGCAGAGAGGAGCACGCCTGGAGGAAAGAAAAGCGCAGGGTCAGTGTGGCTGGAGCAGAGCGAGTGAGGGGGGAGGCAGCCACAGACGAGGTCAGAGACGCACCTGTGGACCCGGTCAGGAGGCACAGGCAGGCTGGGGTGCATTCCACAACGCCAAGATCCTTGACAGCAGGGGACCCTCAGGGGCCGTGACACCGCTACCCACATACTTTGGCTCAGCACCACACCCCTGGCCAGCTCCCCAGTGCCTTTGAAAGCTGAAACCTGTCCCTTCCACCTGTGGCACTAGCCCTGCCCNCTGGCTGATTTTCAGTAGATCAAATAGGTTTGGAGCAGCTAAACTCTGCATTTCTAAGCCTTTTGAACAGGAAACCTGAGACGAGAGAACGTTTGAATCGGCTCATGCAAAAAACAATATTTGCTCGAGGTTAGCGCCTGGTGAATTTTTAACCTCACATAAATCAAACTGTAAAAATGGACAAAGGCTGAATTTCCTGTGCCAGGACTGAAATAGAAGCCGCCTGGGTCTCGTAAACAATTCCGATTATGTTGACATAACCAAATCATGCTGAGATCAATAGCTGGAATATTTATATTTAGATCCTAATGTATAATGTAAAATAAATGAAAATAGTCTATCTTCATAGCATTGCAGTTGCACCACCATTTCCCTTCGCAAAGATGACTCAGTGACCAGGAGGCTCGGCACAGCCTGGGGCAGGGTTTTGCTTCTCAGCTCTCACTGCTTTTCCCACAGCTGTCGTCACCAGGTCCCCAACACTAAATGATGAATAGAAAACCCCCAGGGGAATCAGTCCACAGCAAGGTCCAAAGTGAATCCTTTTGTGGGTGCTTTGTACTGAGAAATATAAACACCTTAATAGACCTATGGGACTGAATCTTATAACTGCAGAGGACAATATTTTAATTAGAGAATACTTTCGTTAGTTCAACAAACATCTTTCTTTAGCAACTTCTATAAGCTAAAAACTTAGAAAGATATAAAAACAACTAAGAGATTTTTCTTCTTTTAATCTAGTAGGAAAGGAAGATATTAAAGTACCTGATTTACTATAAGGCAGAAAGAGACGTGAGCTCCAGAGCATTACAAGCAAATGTTCTGAACTTCTAGAAGCAGGAAAGACAGCACCAAAGCAGGCAAGGTTGGAGCTATTTAAAGGATGATGAAGGTTTTAATAGGGAAATGGAGCTGCAGAGGCCCAGAGAATTGTGCCTAGGCTGATGTGGAACTGACGACAGGGTGTGGAGTGGAAGTGTGTGACACGAGGCTGGAAAAACAGATTGGAGGCAAGTATGGAAGCAGCAGAGTGGGGAAGATAGAGCCTTGTCTTACAGGAAACTGGAGGTTTCTTAAGGCATTTAACAAAAGGGTGGATATGACGTCAGCAGCGTGAAGGATTCGCCCATTCATTTTGTAAGACCTGTGCACCGTGCACAAATCCCACACATCGGAATGGCTCACTTCACAAAGACCGCGAGACAGAGACCGTTGCAATCAAGCAAGAGGAGTTTTATTCCAGCATGCTGGGGTCGCTCAGTCTCTTGGACAAGAGCGGCCCTGAGCTCTTAACATAGGAGCTTTTTTTTTTTTTTTTGTCTTTTGTCTTTTTCCGTGTCCGGCAACGGATCCCAACCCTCAGTGTTGCCCCCGTACCGGACCGGACACCGGCAACGGGATCGCAACCCTCGGTGTTGCTCCCGCACCTCGCTCCGCCCGTGAGCGGGAACCGGTCTGTATGTGGGATCCGAACCCTCGGGCGGGAGCGCCGCCGCGCTTCTCAAGCAGCGCACTATCCAGTGCGCCACCGGACCGGCCCAACATAGGAGCTTTTTTTTTTTTTTGTCTTTTGTCTTTTTCCGTGTCCGGCAACGGATCCCAACCCTCAGTGTTGCCCCCGTACCGGACCGGACACCGGCAACGGGATCGCAACCCTCGGTGTTGCTCCCGCACCTCGCTCCGCCCGTGAGCGGGAACCGGTCTGTATGTGGGATCCGAACCCTCGGGCGGGAGCGCCGCCGCGCTTCTCAAGCAGCGCACTATCCAGTGCGCCACCGGACCGGCCCAACATAGGAGCTTTTTATACAGTTTTTTAGACAGAA
>NW_007739883.1:23881-33408 GCF_000696425.1 Galeopterus variegatus
AACCCTCGGGCGGGAGCGCCGCCGCGCTTCTCAAGCAGCGCACTATCCAGTGCGCCACCGGACCGGCCCAACATAGGAGCTTTTTATACAGTTTTTTAGACAGAATTTTGCAACAGGATGAGTTGTATACTGCTTACGGGTTATCTGAGGTGACCTTTAGATTTATTGGTGGGCTTTAGCGGGCTGGCACCCCGATAAGGAACAGTGTATTTCCCAATCGTTTATCTTCCTTGTGGTCTGGCCAGGTGGCCTTTAGATAAGGAACTGGTCATTTCCTGGAACTGGGTGGTGGTCACTCCCTTCCTGGAATTTTGGTAGTGTGCTTGGGCCTGCCTGACTTCTACCTAACCCCTTAGAAGCTGCCTTACTTAAAATGACATTAGTTATGTTTTCCCATTTTTAGGAAACATTTGTACAGAAGCAAATTGCGTATGTTAAAGTTATACTTTTCTCTACAATTTATTCACTGAACAAATATTTACTGAGGTCCTTGATGAGGAATAAAGTGGTGGGTAACAGAACTGACAGGCTCCTGCCCCCATGGACTCTACAGTATGTGGGGTGACAGCATTGACCAATAAACCCCTAAGTACATGTGTAATAATTACATGCAGAAGAGAAAGCCAGGGAAGAAAAGTGCTTAGGGTGGCATCTGAGGACAGCAGGGACACCTGACTCACGCCGGGGGTGGGAGAGACAGACGGAGGTCACTGTGGAGTGTGGACACTCACACTGGGTGCTGGGGGGTCAGCGGGCGTGGGGGACAGGGCGTGTGCTGGGGGTGAGGCTGCAGCACGGGCGGGAGCGCCGCGAGTGCAGGAGGACTAGGAGGGGACCGTGGGGTGAGCGAAGAGTCGGCATTTTCAAGAAAACAAAGGAAAAGAGAGTGGCCGAAGATGGCTCTGGAGGGATGGGGCACCTGCAGGGCCTGCAGGGCATGTTCAGGATCTTCAGTGGGAAGTGCAATGGGCTGCCGCTGCCACATCTGGAGCACTGAGGTGCTACAGAAAGTCACTCGGGCTGCTGTGGGGACAGCAGGGCTGAGAGGGCAAGTTTGAAAGCTATGGTGGAGACCCACGGGAGATACCTGGGTGGTGTGCATGGAGCCATCCTGTAAACCCAGAGGGAAGTGGCCAGTGTGAGACCCACTGCCCAGGCAAGACTGACAGCACTTGGTGATGGGTTGGCGCTGGGAACTACAGAAGAGGGAAAAGTCGAAGATGACGCCATGTTCTGACTTGAGCCATGGAGCAGAAGATAGTAACATTTCATAGAGATGGAAAAGCCCGAAAGAATTTTAATGCTTAGGCAGCAGGAGAAAGAGATCAAGAAATACGAGCTTGGGATACAGGAGAGTTGAATGCCGGTGAGACACCCAGTGATGAGGTCAAGTGCACAATTCACAGTAAGGGTCAAGAGCCGAGAAGAGAAGCAGATCACATGGGAAGAGGGCAGAGAGGAAGCTGATAAGGGAAATCTTTCATCTCTGCTTCCTCTACCTGGCATCTGCCCCAGCTGGCGGCTCCAGGAAGGCATCAGGTGCTCACCTGCCCAGCCTATCACAAAGCTCTCCAAAACATATCAACCTTAATTGGTGGCTCAGGTTTATCCAAGAAGGAAAATTGCAGGTTCTCTGTATTAGACCCCTTTGCAATCAGTTACTGTCCCCCAAATATGAACCCCAGGCAAGCAATGATTTTCCTTCTTCCACTACAGCTTAGCTTTGTCTGCTCTCTTGGGTTCTCTGGACATGTCTCTGATAGGTCCCTTGCTTGATGTTATGACAAGTTGCAGGCTAAGCCTGCATTTGCCTTGACCTAGAGTCTGTATCAACCATGGAGCCCGGGGTCCTTTTCATGGGAAGTGGTATTTAGAGACCACAGGCAGCGTCCCAAGGGTGATCATCAGTACTCACTGGTCGTCATTCCGAGGCCTGTTAATAAAACTAGGACATTTTTAAAAACTAAGACAAAATAACTCTTAATCACACTCATTTCCAATCCAGATCAAGGATCCAGGACCCAGACTAATTCATTAATCTTACTTCCACATCTTTCTCCCACTGAAAATCCTGGTTCTTAATGACATCAGAGTCATTACTCATTTGCTTCCCTCTAAGCCACAAACAGTAGCCTCGGAATAGGAACGCCAACACCCCACCAAAGGCATAATTGCTGAAAACCGCCGAAGATGTTAGCAGTTTTGTGTTGTTGTTGTTGTGACAGCATATTCCACTAGGGACATGGAATCAAATTACCGTGTTTCGAAATCACTTGAAATAGTTTCTGTTCATGCGGTTATGACCTCAAATACATACATTGTGAAATGTGTTTTGTTTCATTTTCCATCTTTATGGATGGTTCTAATTGTGATTTTGTTTTACAATTATGTAAAATATCCACATGGTCCCAAAGTCGAATTACCAAACAGGGCACATTCAAACAATCTTAGCTTCTCCACCTGCTGCTCCGTTCTGCTCTGTTCTACTTTTTCCTTAGAGTAGCCTATTTTTTTTCACTTTTACGATGTACACTTCCATCGTTTTACACACACACATACTCACATTCCCTTCTGAAATGTGTGGAAGCGACCTGCACCCGCTGTCCTCTCTGCTCTCATCTCCTAATGGTGTCTCACTCCACTGTCGCCTCCAAACGTCTTCTCTCCTTTGCAGGTGCAGTACCTCATTACGTGGGCACACCACAGTTTATTCAACCAGAGTCACCTATGCATAAAACAGGAAGCAGGTCCTTACCAGACCTCTTGATCTTGAACTTCCCAGCATCCAGAACTGTGAGAAATAAATTTCTGTGGCTTTTAAGCTACCCAGTTTGTGGTATTTTGTTAAAGTAGCCCAAATGGACTGAGACACCTGCCCTCTAGGAGCTGACATTGTGCTGGGGTTGGGAGAAGGAAGGCAGTACAGAACACAGAGCCTACTGGGCTGTGGTGAGAGCTCTAGGAAAAACGAAGCAGGTTAAAGGGCAATGGAGAGTGACGGGATGGGGCAAGGGGGAATGCTGTTCTGTCCAGACAAGACCTCTCAGATAACATGACAGTTCAGCAGGAACGGAGGGAGTGAGGGTGGCGGGGAGCCACAGAGGCACGTGGAGGAAGAGCATTCCAGGAAGAAGGAGCGGCTGGTGCAGAGAGGAGCACGCCTGGAGGAAAGAAAAGCGCAGGGTCAGTGTGGCTGGAGCAGAGCGAGTGAGGGGGGAGGCAGCCACAGACGAGGTCAGAGACGCACCTGTGGACCCGGTCAGGAGGCACAGGCAGGCTGGGGTGCATTCCACAACGCCAAGATCCTTGACAGCAGGGGACCCTCAGGGGCCGTGACACCGCTACCCACATACTTTGGCTCAGCACCACACCCCTGGCCAGCTCCCCAGTGCCTTTGAAAGCTGAAACCTGTCCCTTCCACCTGTGGCACTAGCCCTGCCCACATAGGCAGAGGCCTGAGGTGGTAAAGTGCATGCTGCCTGGAACGTCTGGGAAGGCCACCGTGGGGCCACATGCGAAGCACAGAGGACACCGTGCACAGCTGAGAACAACTGCCGGTCTCTGCACCCTGACCCAGCTGCTCCCCAAAGTCGCCTCTTGCTCGGGACCCAGCTTTGCCTCTCACCCCAGAAGAATCCTCCTTTGCCTTGCCGAACCGGTTGGGGCATTTACCTTGGCTCACACCTTGTATTCCTTTAGGTAATTAGAAGTCATTATCCACCAACTCCACATGCCACAAAGTTGGGTGAGAAATGCCCCACCTACTGCACCCCAGGCCCCAAGCCCAGCCCTAATTGGCCATGCAAGTCTCTCTGGCCTTGGCCCACTCACGATGCCTTGGTTCGCACCTGGAGGTTAGGGACGACATCCTGGGGCACCAGGTAAGAGTGACCTCATTGCGGAAAAGGAATCAAGCTGAGGAGAGAAATTAAAGCAAAGCCAGTAGACATCCAGTTGGCTCTTCAGCCTTTGGACCCTCTTGGCCTCTGTCACCAGTGCCCACATCACAGGGTAAGTCCGTGTGGTAACTGTTACTACAGGTAACGGAGCGGTGCCTAAGAGATGCTGTGTGCAGGAAGTGTGTTAGGCGGAGACGATTATTTTTATTATCGTTACTGTTACCATCGATACCATATTTGCTGCCTTGGTCAGTGTGGGCTGTTGTAACAAAACACCATAAGCTGTGTGGCTGATAAATAGCGGACATTTATTTCTCCCAGTCCTGGAGGCTGGGAAATCTAAGATCAAGGCACCGGCAGATTGGGCATCTGGTGAGGACCTGAGCCCTGGTTCATTGACCCGCCGTCTATGTGTCCTCACATGGTGGAAGGGGTGAGGGGTCCCTCTGGAGTCTCTTTAATAAGGGCACGAATCCCTTCCATGAGGACTCTACACTCGTGACCTGATCACCTCCCACAGGCCCCACCTCCTACCAGCATCATCTTGGGGGTTAGGTTCCAACGCTTGGAAAAGTCAAAAAGCTCGATCTGTGGCTGGGATAATTTCATACGATTCTGGAAAGTCTGTCATGTTCTGATGGTGCCATTTACCTCCTCCTGGGGGTCATCAGTGAGATGTCTGCACCATTCAAAGGGCCAGGGAGGCGGTGCGGGGAGGTGTGGGGGAAGAGCAGGGCTGCGCGACAGCCTCCGACTGCACTGTGGAAGAGACCCCGGTGGATAAGGGACTGGTGTTGACACCTCACCAACTTCTGGGAAGGAAAGGGGAGAGGCAGGCGGACACCGGGATGAAGCAGCATCAAGGGGAAGATGCGCGGGTCTCTTTTAAAGATGAGGTGTATCCATCAGAGCGTCAGGAAAAGCGAAACCACTGCGGGTTTTCAGGCAGAGAGAACACAAGCCAGGACTGATTCACAGGTGGCGGAAGGGGACGGCGACCAGTCCAGGGTTCGCACAGCAGAAGTCACTGGGCTGCAGGGGCAGCAGCAGCGGTCATGTGGCCAGAGCCCAGAAGCTGGGGCTCCAGGGGAGCAGGACGGGGACTGGGGAGCTGAGCCAGGCAGAGGGGGCTGCTGCCACAGACACAGCAGCAAGCACAGGGGACACGGGCCCATGACCACACCCTCCTGCTGAGCTCTGAGGTCCCTCCAGTGCCTCCTCTTGGCCAAACCTGCCCAGAGACCAGAGGGCAAGAGGGCCTTGAAAATACAGAGCAAGGGGACAGGGACAGAGGGCACCTCAGGGCCGAGGGGAGGGAGGTGAGAGGCAGAGCCCACGGTGCAGGGACGGCAGGAGCGAGAGGGGCCGTGCAGAGCCGTGAGCCCAGGGGTGCGAGGCTCCAGCACCCACCTCGCCTCAGGAACAAGCTCACACCGCCCCAGCAGGGCCACATCAGGATCGGGGCCAAAGACCAAGTCCCATAAATGAAGGGAGTGTGGAGGCAGGCGCCACTACGTCCCCATCCCCACCCTCACCCGAGCCCAGGTCCCCTTGGCAGTGCCCCCGGCACCCTCTGTGCCTGGGCCAGCCTCCACCCACACACACTCACACGTGCATGCACACCCCTCACACACTCGCTGACACGCCCTCACATGGCACACTCACACGGGAACACACACACCCCACACACGTGCACTCGCACGCACCCACTCACAGACTCAAACACTGTCACACACAAAGTCCCATGCAGCCATGAACACTCGCATGCTCTCACATGCTCACATTCTCACACTGTGCACACCTCACAGCCACTCACACCTTCACACACACGCACACTTGTCCACGCACTCACAAGTGTCCACACCGCTTGCACACTCACACACAGCCCCTCACACTTGCACTCACACTGTGGTCCTCGAGCACTGGTTCCCCTGGGGGATGCGCTCGCTGATGCCACCACAAGGTCTGCACCCCTGGCAGAAGCCCTCGAGGACAGCACAGCTATTCCTCCTGCCCTTGTCACAGTCACAGTCAGGCCTTTGTGGGATCATGGGGAGGATTTCTGACCTGCCTGTCCCTTGAGCTGGAGTGAGCTTCATGAGGACAGGCACCATCTGCTCTCATCCCCAATGCACGCCCATCACCCGGCCAGGCCAGGGACGTGGCGCCTAGTAAGCAGGTGCCGAGGGATGGATGGATGCGCGGAGGCGGTGAGATGTTTGTTGTCCTAAGACCTGGCTGGAAAGTCCCATGAGGGAAGGGCTGGGCTTTGTTCAGGATCCTCTGTACGGGGTGCCTGGAAGTTAGGGCAGCTGTGTCCCCTGCTCCAGAAGCACCTGAGAGGGAGGGAGACCCGGCAGGAGGGGAACCAGGAGAGGCGGGCGGCAGGTCAGGGCTGGACCGGGCCAGGGTGGGGGACCGGGGTAGCAGAGCCCCAGGGCCTGAGCGCACCTGCCGCCTCTGTTCAGTTTCTGCACCTCCGCCTTGAGAGACCCTCCTGGAAAGTCTCCCCTTCATGTTGGGACGATGATGCTTGTGATGCTGCACAGAGGTGGGCATGATAAGTACATGAACAATAGTGTCAGGTGATAAAACGTCACAGAACTCAGCAGTGGTGTCTTCCTGGCACATTTCATTCCTAAAATAAATTTAATCCAAAAGGAAAGTAGGCAGCAGAATGTGAATTATTTTTTAACTTTTTCTTACTATTTTTCCAATGCTTCTTCCCCTTTCCCCAAGATGCTCTAGTAATTAACTGGTTTTGATTTTACAAACGACCAGGGCACGTAGACCATTGTCTAGCTGAAAAATTGTACCTTCTGTTGTGGTGACGTCGATCCTCCTGTGCACGGAAGCACATGGGGGAGTTTTCAAAAGCTCCAGGTGCCCAGACTTCATCTGGGAGATTCAGGATCTGTTCATCTGGGCTGGGGCAGCTGTGCTTTTATAAACCTCCCAGGTGCTTCAACGGGGCACCCAGGGTGAAGAACCACCACTCTTTGGTGTTTAAGCTGGTGCCATCTCACCCACAGCCTCAAATATAGTGCAGGTGCCCGTGCACTTCTGCTGAAACAACCTTCTAGAAAACACACAACAAACCCCTCGATGTAGTTAACAAGGAGAACCATCGTATACCTTCGTATAATGTATGCTATACGAAGTTATTACGCATGTCTCTGATAGGTCCCTTGCTTGATGTTATGACAAGTTGCAGGCTAAGCCTGCATTTGCCTTGACCTAGAGTCTGTATCAACCATGGAGCCCGGGGTCCTTTTCATGGGAAGTGGTATTTAGAGACCACAGGCAGCGTCCCAAGGGTGATCATCAGTACTCACTGGTCGTCATTCCGAGGCCTGTTAATAAAACTAGGACATTTTTAAAAACCAAGACAAAATAACTCTTAATCACACTCATTTCCAATCCAGATCAAGGATCCAGGACCCAGACTAATTCATTAATCTTACTTCCACATCTTTCTCCCACTGAAAATCCTGGTTCTTAATGACATCAGAGTCATTACTCATTTGCTTCCCTCTAAGCCACAAACAGTAGCCTCGGAATAGGAACGCCAACACCCCACCAAAGGCATAATTGCTGAAAACCGCCGAAGATGTTAGCAGTTTTGTGTTGTTGTTGTTGTGACAGCATATTCCACTAGGGACATGGAATCAAATTACCGTGTTTCGAAATCACTTGAAATAGTTTCTGTTCATGCGGTTATGACCTCAAATACATACATTGTGAAATGTGTTTTGTTTCATTTTCCATCTTTATGGATGGTTCTAATTGTGATTTTGTTTTACAATTATGTAAAATATCCACATGGTCCCAAAGTCGAATTACCAAACAGGGCACATTCAAACAATCTTAGCTTCTCCACCTGCTGCTCCGTTCTGCTCTGTTCTACTTTTTCCTTAGAGTAGCCTATTTTTTTTCACTTTTACGATGTACACTTCCATCGTTTTACACACACACATACTCACATTCCCTTCTGAAATGTGTGGAAGCGACCTGCACCCGCTGTCCTCTCTGCTCTCATCTCCTAATGGTGTCTCACTCCACTGTCGCCTCCAAACGTCTTCTCTCCTTTGCAGGTGCAGTACCTCATTACGTGGGCACACCACAGTTTATTCAACCAGAGTCACCTATGCATAAAAGGAATAGGTGACGCTCAGGTGGTGACCAGCCCAGAGCTCCCACCCCGTGCTCTCAGCACACTGGGGACCCGAGGACAGGATATGTGTCTGCGTACAGAGGCCTGTCCCCACATCCCATCTGTGTTGTCAAGCTCACCTGTCCCTAGCAGGAATCACAGATGACACCATTCCTGGTAAATTTGCATTATTTCCCCTTTTACTCACCTTGTACCTTTCTTCTCACCTTCTGTTTTAGGAACTTACACATCTGAAAGTGGCAATTAATGCCAGTGGTAAATACATCTGGAGAACTGTGCAGGACATGTTTTATTTTTTGCCAGAGGTCACACTCCACTTGGGGAAGGGCTGGGACTGTCTCATTCACTGATATATCCCCTAAACCTAACATGGCTTTTGGCACACAGCACGTTCACCTGTTCAATGGATCCATTTGCATCTAACTATCTATATTTGCAAATGAATCTATGTAAAACTTTGAGGCATGTTTGGACTGGACATACCAGCAAACAGCCCACTTTTCACTCTGTCTTTCTGGACTCTATTTATAAGGAGAAACTATTTAAGACTCACTCAAAATCTCCATTTTGTTGGCTCTGATTTGAAATAAACAAGATTTAAAATAATTAAAAAACTGCCCAAGTAAGGACTAGTTTTTTGTTTGCTAACAAAACCAAGTGTTCAAAACTGCTCAAGAAAGTCAGTCTTCTAGTGGNCCACAGCCTCAAATATAGTGCAGGTGCCCGTGCACTTCTGCTGAAACAACCTTCTAGAAAACACACAACAAACCCCTCGATGTAGTTAACAAGGAGAACCAAATGTTTTGAGTTCATCGGTATTTTAACCTAATAGCTTTGAGATTTTTCTTTCTGCAAAGCAAATGTCTTTAAAACAGAACACATGGTAGCAGAGGAAAACGTGGGAATCTGGTTCAATAACAGAGCGCGTGGGAATGAGAATAGAAACTCTAAATAAGAGTGTGCCCTGGCTTATATTAATTATTTGTGTTTCTATAATTTGAATAACTCAAAGTTTTTTNAGAACGTCATGGCTTCATTTCCCCCTGGAACGTGCTAGGCCTCTGCCACTTTGATGTGGTCACTGGCACAGGCTTTGTAAGTGTAACCATCTAACTTTTATTCATGTTCAAGAAAAAGTGAGCTTCTTTTTGAGAGAGCAAGCCACTAGGAATCCAGCTTCTGTAGTGGGGGAGAAAAAAAGGTTTCCTGCTTAATCCCAAATCTCTTTGGCCGTGATTAGATTTCAGTTGGAAAAATTGGGGCAGCCTGTTCAGGGTGAGCGAGGAAGTGGAGGATACAGAGCCGCTGGGGTCTAAGTACCGTGACACAGTCAGCCATCATCCCGCGCCCCACTTCCCTGTGTATGACGAGGGACGTTGGAATAGGTGATGCCCAGGTGGTGACCAGCCCAGAGCTCCCACCCCGTGCTCTCAGCACACTGGGGACCCGAGGAC
>NW_007739884.1:0-232 GCF_000696425.1 Galeopterus variegatus
TTATTGATTAGCTTATTGTCACTGTGTGTATGCCAAAAATGACAGAATGCAAAATAGTAATTTATTATGTGATTTTCTTGACTACAGAGCATGTGACAACAGATGTTTCCTATTTTGGAGAAAACTTCTTGCCCACTGGACTGATGCTGATCTAGCTTGAGGTGGTTGCTCTCTTCATGTGAGAAAGAGCATCTGGCTGTCTCTCACAGGGTCTTTTTCTCACTTTTTTAAA
>NW_007739884.1:2318-3356 GCF_000696425.1 Galeopterus variegatus
CTATTCATAAAAGCACTCGTTATCTCAATTTTCTTTTATTTTCAAATATATCACCCAGCGTGTTAGACGTCTTCAAAAGTACTGTTAAAATTATTACCCTATTAGTGCTCGCTCACTGCATACATATGCAGGCTCAAGCTTCTTTTAAAATGGTAGTAAACATATATAAATTCTAATAGAGTTGGGCTCTCTGTGTATGAAAATATGTGCTGTTCCTACACTATGTGAAGATATGTGTTCATAAGGGGCATCCAAAAAGGCCTCCTCTCTAAGAACAGACTCTTTTTGAAAGTCCCATCATGAGATAGTACATTTTCAGGAGTCAGCTATAAATAAAATCTCACAGTGTGATTTCCATAGGAGGGCCTTTGAGTCCTTAAAGTACTATTTTGCTCAAGTTACTCACTAGGTTTTTGGGAGANGCTTCTTTAAGGGGTTAACAGTGAGGTGGAGGTGAAGATGGAGAGAAGCCCAGAGAGGGGACTAGTAACGTGACAAGTTTGACTTCACATCTGATAGGCACTTTTCACTTCATTTCTCTCCATTCATAGCAGATGCTAAATGCAAATACAAGATCGGCGCCTCGGCTTGGTTGAGTTGAAGCCAATGATAGTCCTAGTGCAAAGAGGCCCTGGGTCTTCTGCTTGGGCCCCAATCCACACCATGACAGACAGATCTGATGGGTTTTAATTGTTAGCAGGGATGCAGTTGTCCAGGAGAACATGGGAAAATGAAAATTCTGAGAAGAATCAAGGGCAGCATCCAAAACTACCATGGAGCAGGGCCGGCCTGTGCGCACTTGGAGAGTGCGGTTCTGACAGCACCAGGGCCACGGGTTCGGGTCCCTGTGGAGGGACGGCCAGTTGGCTCCCTTGGGAGAGCACAGTGCTGACAACACCAAGTCAAGGGATAGGATCCCCTTACCGGCCATCTTCCTTTTTGTCTTTTTTCATGCCCGGCAACGGATCGCAACCCTCAGTGTCGTGCCCGTACCGGACCGGGACCGGCAACGGGATCGCAACCCTCGGCACTGTGCCT
>NW_007739884.1:4356-7420 GCF_000696425.1 Galeopterus variegatus
TCAAATTACAGTGATAGCTATAATAATCAAATCAATAAAAGATTCTTAAATAATTATGACACTCAAAATTCAGAGCTACATGCAAAGTCACAAATATATTTAAAGTTAAAACGCATAGCAATAGTAAAAACATAATAGCACAGTCACCTCCCTTGCCTTGCTGTATGTATCAATCCTTTCAAAGAAGCAGCCTCTCCTAAAGCAATTGTCATTTGACTAAATTGATCACCTGCCTCAAACTCCTTGACGTTTTAAACCATTCTTCCAGAGTCATCATATTAATTACTCTCCCAAAACTTGGAATTACCAGCTTCAAAACATTTGCATTGTTCCCTGTACTACTCCACAATGGGGAACAAAAAGCCTACCCTTGCCTTATCTGTGAGGATCTTTTTTTTCCTGCAATCAGCTTATTCTCCATAGCAGCAGAGTATCTCTCTGTTGCATTCTATTCCAATATGATCATGTATAGGCTGGCTGGTAGCTCAGCTGGTTAGAGCACAGCCTCGTATCACCAAGGCCAAGGGTGTGGATCCCTATATTGGCCAGCCACAGACACACAAAAAGATTCCAATATGATCATGTATTTATCTTCCTAATAGGAGCAGATGACACTGTTTTTGTTTTGTTTTGCTTTTTAATTAAATAAACTTAAAAAATATCTGTTTATTTCAGACATTTTAGACATTCTGTTTATTTCAGACATTTTTAGAATTTTCTAGGGCTTACTAAGGTTTATCAATTTCTCTCTTTTAAACACACACATAAACAGAGTACCTAGAACCCTAGTTGGAAGTTACAGCAGAAAGAAGATACTATGTAGGCACAAAAAGAACAGCAAGAAAACTCAAATTCTTATGTTTTACAGGAATGATTTTTCCCTTTGCAAAAGACGTGTTCTTTCCATTTCTTTGCCTCTTGTAAATTAACACATCACCCCTCCCCCAAATATCATCTACTTTCCACTAAACTTACTTGCTTTAATGCTCTTCATTTTTAAAAGTCAAGCTCATTTGCCACGTCCTGCAAAATAGCTTCTCTCAATTCTCAAAAAGTAATCGATAGTCCATTTTCTACTCAGAATCATTCCAGAGCCTCCCCCAATACTGTTGACATTCTCCTTGACATCCCATTTTTAAATGACAGTCCTAAACATAAAAGAAAAGAACATCTATGGTCATATTGTTTGGATCATTTCTTTTGTCATTGGTATCAGAAGTTTTCATGTATGTTTTATCATTCAGTTTCATACCAGGACAAATGAACCACAATTTTCTACTAATGTTTAAGAAATTTGCAATCATCTTCTAGCTAACATGTCATGAAACCCCCTTTCCTCCCTACACATGTGTACACATCTGCATCCCCTATTCCTAGGGAATCTGCAGGAGATGAGGGGAGAGGGCTCCCTTGACTAGTGTGGGTGCCCAAGGTCAGCATGCTGGGGTGTCACTTACCTGGGATTGCCTGTGACACTGCTATGAAGGCCATTCACAGAACCAAGAGGAATGTGTTAGCCAGAGAAGGGAGACCCAGTGAGCTACCTCAGGGGTTCAGAGGTGTCCCCTGAGACTGAGAGTGAAGAAACCCATAGTCAGTAGGACAATGAAGGAGGCCAAAGCGAACGGCAGAAGTCAAGGCAGGATGGAGACTCTGGGAAACCTTTGTGCCCAGGCAGTTCCTGGCTGAAGGAAGTGGTGGGCAGACAGAATTAAACGGCTGGCCGGTTATCAGGCAGCATGTTCATGCTGACCTCCCATCTGGGTGTTCTTGATGAATCCTGTTTCACATGTTTCAAGATAATTCATTCATCCATACTTGGCCCCGATTACTTGCCAGGTGCTGGGCTAGGGGGCTGGGATATGGTCAGACCGAGGTGTGGACTCTGCTCCTGTGTTGCAGCATGTTCATGGTGACCTCCCATCTGGGTGTTCTTGATGAATCCTGTTTCACATGTTTCAAGATAATTCATTCATCCATACTTGGCCCCGATTACTTGCCAGGTGCTGGGCTAGGGGGCTGGGATATGGTCAGACCGAGGTGTGGACTCTGCTCCTGTGTTGCTGACTGTCAGGTGAGAGGGACTAAGGATCATGACATAACTCAGAGTGATAACATGTGTAGGCAGAGCACCAGGTAATAAAATCATAGCCTCTTCTCAAGTGCAGCATTTCAAGAAGTATTTATGGAGCCCCTGTGTCAGGCCCTTCCTGGATTCTGGGCACAAAATAGTGATAGAGTTGCTGTCTCCCAGGACCAGTAGGCTGTGGGCTGGGATAGTGTTGATACCAATGGATCTACATCACAGCAATGGATGTGTGTCTGGTGTAAAGAAAATGGGGTGTGAAGACAGAGTATGTGGGTGGAATCCTAATTATGTCCACAATGGATATTTTATACAATTTGAAAAGAATTGCTGAACATACCTGCACACTTTCATCTAATGTAGATATAAAGTTATTCCAAAAATGGAATTTTCCTCAATTCTAGTTATGTTTGCATTTAACATGAGCACTTATTCCTGCCGTTCAATGATTCTGAAAATAGGATTTGAATTTGTGAATAGCATTTCTTACTTACTTACATCTTATACATCAGTTACATGTTGCCGTCATCTTAATGGACCAAACGCCTCTTGTTCATCTCTGCACATGGTGTTCATTTCCTACCATCTTCAGGTAGCTGCCCAATCTAGAATATTCTGATGACCTCCTCGATCACTTTACCCTTTCCTCTTTTAGAATGGCAGCCACCCGATAGCACGCCTTCTCTTCTTCCTTATACTGGGATCATCTCCCATGCTAGGGTGCAGCTGAATCAGCTCTTTCTCCAGCTCTCAGCACCATGCTTGGCATAAGGTAGATACTCACTGAGAGAGCAGAGGACACAGAGTACAAGACTCTAGTGACAGGCGTGTTCCAATGACATTTAGAAAGTGACACCATCTCACTTTTGATACTCTATTGGTTAGAAGGGAGTCACTAAGTCCAGTCCACAATGCAGGCAGGGGATTATGTGAGGATGTGTGCAGCAGATGGTGGGGACCACTGGGAGCCCCTGAGGA
>NW_007739884.1:8117-16143 GCF_000696425.1 Galeopterus variegatus
TGCAGGAAATTCCAACTGTCGCATGGTGCAGACAGGGAAAACAGGCCAAGAGCAAAAGTGACATTTTCAAGATTATATGACAGGAACCAGACCTGTTGTTAGTCGTATTCCATGCTACCTTCCACACCATCATGGATTTTATCTCTAGTCTTATTAGCTGCATGTGACACCGGCCATAGGTGAGATGTTTTCTCACACATGCCTGATGGCATCCCTAGGAAGAAGATGCTAGAATGATCACCACTGTGCAGAAGGGGAGACTGGGGAGGTCCTGAGAGTCACAGTGGCTTGTCCAGGGCCACATAAGTGATAAGAAGCAGGAGCTGGGGCTGAACCTACATGTTTCTCCTCTGAGCTGTGATGCTGGCTGCACCCAGGCCTTGCACAGAGGTGTGGTCAGGCAGTGTTGGTGGAAGTGTTGGGGCAATAGAGAGAGTTCATGGGGAAGGAGGGTCAGCAGTCAGGTACCCGGAGGGGCGTTTGCAGTCTTGTACACAGAGGAGGAGTGCAGGAAATGAGGTACCAGGAAGTGACCTCACTACCTTGATGACAGACCCCAGTAGAACTCGGAATTCGGTAACCTGGCACCCACATTCTATACACAGCCCCTTCCCCAGCTCACTTGGCCACAGGCAGAGTGAGATGTTGTGCTGTATCCCAAGGCCCCGGGGCTGTAGCCCCAGGAAGCCCTGTGCTGAGAGGCTTGTCCGATGCTTCCGGCGCTGGTTCAGCCCTCTCCCTGGCCTCCTGTGGCCGTTTGGCAGGAGATCCCCAAAGGTAATGTCAGGTGGCCCAGGGGAGGGTGGGCCAGACCAGGCCAGCATTGTGAACCTCCCTGGGTGACCACACCCCCTCCTCCTGAGTGTGGGGAATGGGGACATGGGACACCCTCCCTCAGCAGGGGCAGAGGGTGGGGTTTTATAAACCTGCTGGTCCTGGTGTGTTCTCACCTCAGGTCATGGCTGGAGGGTGAAAGGGGACTGCCGGGGTGGCAACCACCACCCTGTACATGAACCCTGAGCCCTCAGGCTGTCTTCTCATGTCCTCCCTGGGGTTAAGACTGGCCTCCAGCCCCTTCCCTTTTGGGGGTTCATGGTGCTGTCACTGTGTATCTCTCCCCTGTCCTGTCCTAGAGTGAAGACAAGTCGTCCCTGAGCCCAGATGCCACCCACATGGTGTGGCCTGTCTCGGCAGGCACCCTACAGAAGCGGGTGGAGCACCTGGTGCCCGCTGTCCTGGGTGGCAACCGCTCCTACATCCTCACTTTTCTCTTGAGCTACAGGAACTTTGCCAGTCCCCAGCAGGTGCTGCACCTGCTTTTCCTCAGGTGAGCACACTGGCCCTCGATTATACAGTGTCACTAGGCCATCTCCAGCTGTGAGCCTTGGGACTGTCACCACACCCCTCTGAGCCTCAGTTTCCTCCGGTGATCAGTGGGGTGGTAACAGGAACAAGCTCGAGTGGGTCCCCCACGGAAAGTGCTGCTCCTGAGTCCAGCCTTGTGGAAGGTCTGCTGGAGGGGCCACTGTTGTCCTCATTCAGGATTCCTGCCCCCACATCAGGAAGTCTCTGTCACCCCCTCACTGACCTCATTGACTTGGGCTTCACTGTTTTCACATTTTTACAGGAAATTTGAGTTTCTACCTGCAGGCTTCTGGGTGTATTCAAAGCAGGGAGACCAGGTGCTGGCAGAGCAGCTTCAGGTGCATCCAGATATCTTGGGAGGAGTTGGTTGGGGTTCATTCCTTCAACAAACATATGTTAAGCCACACTATGTGCAGTCACTTTCTGGGCACTGACCATAATCCAATGAAACAAGGAGACTACATTCTCTGCCCTCCTGGGCTCCCATTCTAGTCAGAGGTGAGACAGTCACAGTACACATGAGAAGCAGGGAGTGCCACCATATGGTAGATGTGACACCCTCCTGGCTAAAATGGTAAGTGTGGTTTGGGTGCAGATGGACGGGATCCCATCCCCACACAACTGCGTGTGGTCTGCAGTGGCCTGTGGATGGGGGAATGGCAGAACTCTGGCTCCCACACATCTTATGATTCCTGCTACAGGGCTGAGGGCTCAGGGTTTCCCTGCAGGAAAAGGAGTCAAGACGAGCTGGGGATGGGGTCCCAGGTACTATAGGGTGTGCGAGAGGCTGGAGAGCAGAGTGAGACCACAGAGAATCCATCCCCACCCCCTCCCACCCAGCCCTGACCACACCCCCAGAGCCCGTGCTGAGCCAGAGCAGGAGGTGTGCAGAGCATCCCGCTCACACTCGGGGCTGGAGCCTCCATGGGGATGCTCAGCTGGTGCTGGGGACACAGAGTGTGGTCAGGGCTAAGAGATCAGTGTCAGTGGGAAAAGGAGATGCAGATTTTCATACAGACATAGGTCATTCCAGCAGGGATGGGGCAGTGACACAGACAGAGGAGGGTGTCAGGTTTCCCTGAAGAAGTGAAGGGTGGTCACACCAGTGGTTGAAGGCTCCTCCCATGGAGGCTTTTGCCAGCCCCACCTTGGTCACCAGGCCCATCTCTGCCAGGGCTGCCAGACTGGGGGTGGACATTGGAGGGGCTGGTCTATGGACAGGCAGGGGCAGAGGGTACAAGACTGCAGCTCACTCAGGGGAGCCCTAGTAGGGCAGCATAGAGGGATAGGCCAGGCCTCTGATGAGGCTACTCACCTGTCTCCCCCAGTGCCATGTCCTCCATCCTAAAGATCTGGCTGGAATTCTATTCCACTGATTTCCACGAGCCTCCTGGATTTCATTCCTTGAAGTTTCTGTCAGCCTCTATACATGTCTATAGGCTGAGTTCAGAGGTTCAGCGCCAGGCTGATCTTCTTCTGGGGCAGCTGGAGAAGCTGGAATACCTGGAGCCTAGTGAGGCGGCGACTGAGGGTGAGGAGGAAGAGGGTGGGTGCCTCTGAGTGTTTGGGGATGGGGCTGGGCTGGGCCACACAGAGCAGAGTTTCCAGAAGCAGGCTGGGGACAGGGGCACTGAGTACTCAGAACAATCATGCAGTGTTCTGCAGTGTGGGGAGACTTCCTGAGGCTGGGTCTCTGGACTTGGGCTTCTCAGAAAGACAGTGTCATTGGAAGAGACACAGAAACTCACGTTGACATTTTCAATTATTGTCACTCCAGTTCCAGCTTCTGCCCAGGCTGAACAACTGTCCCAAGAGCTACTGCCATCCGCAGCTCCAGCTCCAGCTCCACCTCCACTGCCAGAGCCAGAGCTAGAACCAGAGAAGATCCTGAACCAGAGGAAGATCCTGAGCCAGAGTCAGAGCATTTTCCCTTCACACCCAAAGTGGCTTACACCAATACCAAATTAATATGCACCATTCAGTTTGTCACATGTACTTCTGACTTATCTCCAGGGAGCCTTAGATAAGGGGGAAATGATGAAGCTGAATACAGTAAATGGATGGAATGCTGACAGACGGGAACTACAGTTGGGATGGGGTCTGCATCCTTTTTTTTTCCGTGTCCGGCAATGGATCGCAACCCTCAGTGTCGCGCCCGTAACGGACCGGGACCGGCAATGGGATCGCAACCCTCGGTGTTGCGCCCGCACCTTGCTCAGCCAGTGAGCGGGAACCGGTCTGTATGTGGGATCCGAACCCTCGGCAGGAGCGGCACCGCGCTCCCAAGCCGCGCACTGTAGCAGTGCGCCACCGGGCCGGCCCTACATTCTTTTTGTTTTTATAGTCTCTGCACATAGCCTTGATAATAAAACTGACATATGTGTGCAGCAATGGGCTGTAGTGTCACATATCCACTTTAACCATTGCACACTTTTAGAAACAAAGATTTGGAAGCTTTAGGCAAACATAATTTCATTATACCCAGAACCTAGGACCTAGGTAACCTAGCCTTCTCCCAATTAATAGTACAGCTTAAGGCTGGCCCGTGGCTCACACGGGAGAGTGCGGTGCTGACAACACCAAGGTCATGGGTTCGGATCCCATATAAGGATGGCCGGTTTGCTCACTGGGTGAGCGTGGTACTGACAACACCAAGTCAAGGGTTAAGAGCCCCTTACTGGTCATCTTTAAAAAAAAAATGAATCAGAAAAAAAAAAGAATCAGAAACTCTGAGGACCAGCTGTGGCTCACTTGGGAGAGTTTGATGTTGTTAACACCAAGGCCGGGAACTACGGTTGGGATGGGGTCTGCATCCTTTTTGTTTTTATAGTCTCTGCACATAGCCTTGATAATAAAACTGACATATGTGTGCAGCAATGGGCTGTAGTGTCACATATCCACTTTAACCATTGCACACTTTTAGAAACAAAGATTTGGAAGCTTTAGGCAAACATAATTTCATTATACCCAGAACCTAGGACCTAGGTAACCTAGCCTTCTCCCAATTAATAGTACAGCTTAAGGGCTGGCTCGTGGCTCACACGGGAGAGTGTGGTGCTGATAACACCAAGGCCATGGGTTTGGATCCCATATAAGGATGGCCGGTTTGCTCACTGGGTGAGCGTGGTACTGACACCACCAAGTCAAGGGTTAAGAGCCCCTTACTGGTCATCTTTAAAAAAAAAAAAAAAATCAGAAAAAAAAAAGAATCAGAAACTCTGAGGACCAGCTGTGGCTCACTTGGGAGAGTTTGGTGTTG
Source organism: Galeopterus variegatus (assembly GCF_000696425.1). Taxonomy (NCBI): domain Eukaryota; kingdom Metazoa; phylum Chordata; class Mammalia; order Dermoptera; family Cynocephalidae; genus Galeopterus; species Galeopterus variegatus. The sequence goes on from NW_007739884.1 coordinate 12,742, forward strand.
TTAACACCAAGGCCATGGGTTCGGATCCTATATAGGGATGGCTGGTTAGCTCACTGGTTGAGCGTGGTGCTAACAACACCAAGTCAAGGGTTAAGATCCCATTACCAGTCATCTTAAAAAAAAAAAAAAAAAGTACAGCTTAAGATGGCAACTAGGTGCCAAAAGGTTTAGGTGTAGTTGAAGGCTTTACCAAGGTTATTTCTGAGAATATCAGATGGTTGGATTCATGGTGCTGTGGATGTGGGAGAGGACAGAGGTGCCTCCCAGAAAGTCTGAGGATGATGGTATGGACAGTAGTGATACATACGGATGGGGCCACTCAGTGTTGCTTCTAAGCTGTGAAGAAAACGTTTCCGCTACATTTTTCACTCACTGTAGTAGCCAAGCACCTTTCAGGGCGGTTTAAGGAGATGGTAAAAAGTAGTAATAGTTCTGCCACATGAGATCCAAAAAGGCAAGCAAAAGATAGCTTTTCCAAAGCTGCTCTTGCAATGGAAACATAACTTTAACACTTGCACAATTTGCCAATGCCTGTATGACTTTTAACCTGCACAAATTATTCCTATAAGCACTTACTAAAAAAGCGGGAAAACATATCTAAAGGTATTTTAAGTGAAGCAGCTTTTTAGAGGTCAAAGCAGAACTAGTCACACATTCCAGGGGCCAGCCGGTCTCAAGGACTAAACAGCCCTCTTATCTTCAGGACACCTGGCAGAGCCCAAGTGATTAAAAAAAATTAAACAGTCCCTTATCATGGGGGCTAGCCTGTTAAGCCTGACCATGAAAAAAATCTTTGTCCAAAGAAAGTGTATAAAAACTCTCATGTCAAGGAGCTAGGGGCCGCCTTTCCGAAAGACAAAGCGACCCAGCATGCTGAAGTAAAACTCCTCTTGCTTAAATTGCAGCGATCTCTTGTCTCGTGGTCTCTGTGAGGCGAGTCAGTCCGGTGTGTAGGATTTGTGCTTGGTGCATGGGTCTTATACTCTCATCAGGTCTCTGTCTTAGTCCATTTAGTGTTGCTGTAACAGAATATCTGAGGCTGAGTAATTTATATAGAANCTCCAGCTCCACCTCCACTGCCAGAGGCAGAGAGAGAGCAAAATCCAGAGCCCAAGCCAGAGGAAGAGGTTAAGCAGGAGAAAGATCCAGAGCACGAGAAAGAGCATGAGCAAGATCCCGAGCCTGAGCCCGAGCCCGAGCCCGAGGTAGAGCACAAGCAAGATCCTGAGCCAGAGCAAAAGCAAGAGCAAGATCCAGAGACAGAGACAGAGCAAGCTGATGTAACCGCTCCTGAAATATCAAAAGAAGTAGAAGAAACACCAGCACCCAGGGGAGCCCTGGCTCCAGAGCTCCCACAAACACCCTCACCAGTCCCCACTCCAGATCTGTTCTTCCTCTTCCTTGATGCTGTGCTTCTCCTCGTTTTTGTCTGTGTCCTGCATCTCCTCAAATTTTTCCATCTTTTATTTTCAATAATATCCCTTGTATAAAATAAAGTGTTTTAATATTTTCAAAGTTATAATTCAGTGGCATGAAGTACATTTCTCATGTCGTGCACCCCTCACCTCTGTCTAGTGACAGAGTTATAATTCAGTGGCATGAAGTACATTTCTCATGTGGTGCAACCCTCACCTCTGTCTAGTGACAGAACAGCTTCATCAACTCTGTAGCCATTGAGCTGTCACTCCCCATCCCGTCTCTCCTAGTCCCTGACAACCACTCCGTTTTCTGTGTGTGTGAATTTACCTATCATGGATTGTTCCTATCAGTACAGTTATATGTTATGTGGCCTTTTGTGTCTGGCCACATAATATGAGAAGAAACTGATGAATTTTTATTTTATGTTTCTAGTAAGAGGAAAATTACAGAAAAATCAAGGACTATATGTAGAGACACAAAGCCCTGATAGTTATTATTGCCATAATCTTGAAATAGGAACTACTTTTGAATGACCAGAGAGCCAGAAGCCACAGAAGAAAAGGCTGACTTTTCCTGGTCAAAACAAAACAAGAATAATGTCCAAAGCTTAAAAGACAAATCCCAGACTGGAAAATTCTTCATGGGCAGAGAAAGGGTCATATGCATCCTAGTGCTACAAAGAGTTCTCATTTATCCATGTTTTTATAGGGACAAAGGACATATTCTTGTAGTTCCAAAGGGAAGCAATTCATATGGCCAGTAAATTTCAGACATCCTCGGCCTCCCTTATGATGACACACAGAAATTTACTCATGATTCAGATGGCATTTGCCCCATCAGATGGGCAGGTCTGTGTGTCCGGTGATGACCAGCTCCGGTGAGAATGTGGGAAGAAGAGGTCCCAGCGGATGCCCTGGGAGACGTGTTCGTAGATACCCCATCTAACGTGCTCAGGCACATCTATTTGCCAAGCAGCGATAATCCGGGGAGGTTATTCCACAACTGCAGCTGCCCAGGTTTCTGTTGAAGTGTTTTCATCACAGCAGTGGTGGAAGTAGCAAGGGGCTGGCCACGTCTCTAACATCCTGTAGAGGGGCTGGGTGTTCAAACCTGGTCCGCATGGGCCAGGGAACATTGAGCGGCTGCTGAGCTGTGCACAGAAATTGTCATGTAAACATGTCAGTTTGTAGTCTGTACTGAGGGTCTCAGGTTGAAAAACATCTATGTGTTGTCAACACGCATACACACCTGTATGTAAATGACTGTTTGGGTGAAAGAGTGAGACAGACAGACACAGGACAGAGGGAGTCGAATGGGAGAGAGAGCCTTAGGAGACGTGACCAAGACATGAATGTGGACCAGCTCTGCTGGGTGGGACTTTCAAAAACTTTTATTCTCCTTTAAGTGATATGTAAACATTTTTTTTTTTAAGATGACCGGTATGGGGAACTTAACCCCTTACTTGGTGTCAGCACCACGCTCTGCCAAGTGAGCCACGGGTCAGCCCATAATATGTAAATATTTTTAATGTGCACATTATTTTATATTTACAAAAAGATTTACATCACATTAAATAACATCCACTGAACACTCACCTACTAAGTACAGTACATTACCTAGTTTCAACTTTCATAGACATTTATTACAAAGATAAAAGATAATGATTATAAGCAAATCAGTAGTAGTTCAATATGAATGAAGAATAACATTAAAAACACAGTCCTTCCACCCAGGATTGCAGGGTGTGTCCATGCAGTGTTCCTCTTTCCTGTTCTTGCCCTGTGTGCAGGCACGTGTGTGTGTGTGCAAGAATGTGTATGCATGTGTGTGTACAAGTGTGTGTGTGCACGTGTGTGTGTACAAGCGTGTGTGTATACAAGCGTGTGTGTGTAGGTGTGTGTGTGTGTGTGTATGTGTGTGTGTGTGCTCTTCTCTGGGGAGAGTGTGCCGTAGGCCTGCAGAGGACCTGCTGCCCCAGTGTCA